>NW_016157467.1:129005-136233 GCF_001687245.7 Rhagoletis zephyria
GAATTTAAGTATTGTTTTTTGTTTTTATTAAAGAAAACGTATGTTCGTAACATATTTACAGCATAAGAGATGTACAGAGTTTTTTTATTAAATACATGATTATGTTTTTGTTATGTTTTTTCTAATAAGCAATCATTATTTAATAAATATGTCTGTTTTTTTCATCAAATTATACCATCGTCGTTGAAATAGATACTTTACTATTGTCGTATGTTCTGTGGACAAAACAAAGTTGTGAGTAAACGCTACTTACGACAAATGTATACGGAATGAAAAGTAAATTTTCTCATTAACGTTAAGAGATATTAAATGTAAAAATATGGGAAATCAAAACTAATAACACCAACTACGTCTCCCTCAAAAGTTACAAAAATCTACCGTACAGTTTCGGATTAATTCGACCTTAAACTTCAAAGTCAATTTTCTCAAAACCGTGTTTTGTAACATTCGACATCCGTTTTCTGAGACGACGATATTGCATGCTTTAGTTTTAATCTGTTTAAGTTAAGTTGTAAAGGTGAAAATAGGCCTCCTGGGCAACCGAGCACATTAAAAAAAATCGGTAACGCGCGTAAAAGCATACCTCACAAGTGGTGTGGAAAATGCAAGAACAAATATAAATGGAATAATTTTCGAAATTATGAAATGGTTATTGGTATTTTCCATCTCAAAGGGGGTGATTAATTTGAACGTTATTTAAGCTGCCTTTACACGGTCGATTTTTGTCGTTTAACCAAAATCTACCCCTGTAAATTGCAATTCAACCGTAAAATGTAAGCGCTTTGGCTAGTCGATATCTTAAGTAAATTTTCCAGTCGACAGAAATCGACCCGTGAAAAGGCAACTTCAGGAATTTTTTAATTTTCTTTTTTTTTTGCTTGGGCGTCTTTTGAAGATGTGCCAAATTATATTGTCTACTTAAATACAAAACAACAATTTCTTTAAGCCATCTTGTGCAGCAATTTGTTGATCTTATCCTCACCGCTACCGAAATCACCAACCTCAACGTAGTGATTAGCCTTCTTGCGCCAGCCTCGGGTTGATGTGTTGAGCTTGAATAGCAACAGGAAGTTGGGGGCTTTCTTGAAGTGAAGTGAATCAACGCACTGAATTTCGTGCGCTTCGCGAAATTTGCGTTCGATCACAAAGCAGAGATTGGGACACGCTTGACCATTCCACGCTTGTACATCAATTCACAAACTGATTTAAGATTTGGATAACCCCATATAGGGGGTTCGGCATACGTAGCATATTAATGGTTGCCTTGCTAATTTGATGAACACACCGTTTTAATGTGGCGAAGACAGAACTGTAAAACTACGCACTTTTTGTGCAACTTTGTTGATACCGCGGATGCGGATCACAAAAGCCAATTTGGATTTTTCAGGCCCGTCGAATTGGCCGCATTTCTTTGCCACACAGCGTTACACCATCTCACGGCGTCCATCACGGAGTTTTCTTGTTTGATATTTCTCAGATGCACCAAGTTTTCACATTTACGGAGTGCAATCACAGCAGAGCGCTTTAGTTTACGTTTGATCAGGGTAGCAATTTGCTGACCTGCTCTTGCTGAACTGCAGCTTCGGCTCGGGGACAGGAGGCAGCTTCCTGGAAGGTTGTCTGCCCTTTGCTTGCGGTTTCTTACCGGCCCATGATGGCAGTCATCTTAACTTGTTACTTAGCACGTTGAAAAGGCGAAAAAAAGTTCGCCAAATGTTTGGAGCACATCGTAAATGAGCCACTCGATTTATAACATTTCTATAAACAATTTAATTAAAAACTTTTTATACATAGATATGCTGCAACCATGCACTTACTTTCCCAAATTCCATCCGTTTATCGGCATAATTTTCCAAATATGCCTGCTACTTCATTACTAATTACTAAATTTTCCAACTGCGCCTTCTTTGTTGGCTCGACATATCCTAAAAAGAAAAATTTACATTAAACAATAGAAATCGCAAAAATTAGCAAATAAAATACTCGCTTTTGCTTTTACGCTCTCGCTGCAATGTTACTGTTACTATACAAACCTAATGTTACTCGCATATTTTCGAGCCCGTATGTAAATTTTCGGGAAAAAGGTTAAAAAGTGTATTCATCTGCTGAAAAGATATTTTCGCTGATTCACAATTTATTTAAAATAAATCTATTAGCCCAATCTCCAATTCCATGTGAATAAATCTCCCCAGTGCTTAAATAATTTTCACCACATTAAATAGCTGCACAACACCCTAATTGCCGAAAAAGCGTTGCTTGCAACACTAGTCCTTTATGGGGACCAAACTTGGCGAAAAAAAAATAGCTAAGTTTGTTTACTGGATATACTGAGCTATTAACTATGAAAAGTTATGCAAGCAGTATCCTCATTAGTGCTGCAAAGCCATCGATAGTGACACTATCGATAGTTGTCGATAGTGTTATAGACAACCATCGATAATATCGATGGTTTATTAGGGTGACCCGTTAAATGGCAAAGGGGTACACAAATATTATTTTATTTACACATATTATATTGAACGGATTTAAATGCTAAAAAAATACAACTTATCATTTATTTCTAAATTAGCTGCAGTTTATGCCTATTAAAAAAGGAGATTACAACTTGAAGGGGGTAACTGCTCATTTTAAGTACAAGCAAACAAAAGTAAAAAAGCAAAAAAAAAAAGAAATAAACCCTGTCGATCACCCCGTGTGAAAATTCTTGCAAGTTATCTGAGGGTCAATTCCCGTTCTGCGTTATCGTGAAGTGAAGTGAAAAGTATAAAATTAACATCGAAATAAATGCGGTGTAAAAGTGTTATTTTTATCACTTCGCAATAAGACAGATCGAAAATCAACCTGCAGTTAAGCTTTTGATGGAAATAGACTATGAGTAAGTATTAGAAAATTTAAAATAAAACAAAGTTTAAGTAAGAAAGTTCAAAACAAAACAAACTGCAAAGTAAAATACCATCGAGTTTCCCCATTTGTGAATGTGATAGCAGCGATTCAGTTTCAAATGAACTAACAAGTTCAATTCTTCTCTCTTGAAAGTTTAGGCGTAAAATCATCACCAAAAGGTGGCGTGGGGAAAGATGAAGAAAAATTTATACAATTACTGAATAAATTTACACAGCAACGTCCAGATGAACACTAAAAAATGACTTTTATGGCGCTATGACAACATTGAGTTACCGGAAAGCCTTTCAATGGCCAAGAAAAGACTAGTCTGTTTGGAGAAAAAATTGTCCCGTGAGCCAGAGCTTTTAAACGTTTTTCAGAAAACAATTGACGACTATTTGAGCAAGGGTTATATAAGTAAGTTATTAGATGCTGACATAAATAGTAGTGAAATGGTCGGGCGTATTTGGTATTTGCCAATATTCGCTGTCTTTAACGAAAACAAGCCGGGAAAAGTGCGCATCGTCTGGGATGCTGCTGCAAAATCAAATGGGTTATCAGTAAATTGTGTGCTGCTGAAAAGGCCTGATCTTTTATGGCCCCTTTCAGCGATTTTGTTTCGATTTCCACAAAAGTCTGTGGCTTTATCGGGTGACATCCAAGAGATGTTTCACCAAATTCATATATGCGAAGAAGGTGAGCACGCACAAAGGTTCTAATGGCGTGGACATGACACTGCAAAAGAGCCAGACGTTTATGTGATGAACGTCATGATTTTTGGAGCTGCATGCGCAATATATAAAAAATGTCAATGCATCTAAATTTAAAAATGAATTTCCGGAAGCTGCGGTCTCAATTATAAGCGGTCATTATGATAAGCTATGCAGCTAGCTTCAAATATAAAAAATATTAATCAGCAGGGTGGCTTTAGAATCAGAAATTGATGCTGCAATAGTATACAAGTTTTATGTGCTCTTGATGACACTGCTAATTTTGCAGAAAAGAATCTTGTTACAAATACTGAATCGAAAATAGAAAAGGTTTTAGGCGTGTTCTGGGCACAATCTGATGATGCTATCACCTTTAAAATATTGACTGGGATGAGCAAATTAGGCCGGCCGAGCTAATAAAATGGCACAAATGGGTACAAATTCTTCCTAGCTTGCAAAATATTCGGATTCCACGATGCTATTTAAACACATTTTTAAGGTATGAGAATATTGACGTTCAGGTGCACACTTTCGTGGACGCAAGCAAGAACGGCTACGCTGTGGTGTCCTATTTTAGACTATGTGATGGAACAAATACCACATGTTCATTAATTCGTTCTAAAACTCGTGTAGCACCTTTAAAGATCACATCAATTCCTCGTTTATAGTTAAAGTCAGCGCTGATTGGATCGCGATATGCTAAGTTAGTAATAGAAGAGCACACAATTAAAATAAATAAGCGCTATTTTTGGTCCGATTCAAAAACGGTTTTAAGCTGGTTAAAATCGGGCCACAGAAAGTACCACCAATTCATCGCATTTCGTGTTAGTGAAATTTTGGACCTGACCGCGCTGAGTGAGTGGAAATATATACCGTCAAAAATCAGTGTTGCAGATGATGCGACAAAATGGGAAAATAAACCTGACTTTTCCCAACAAAGTCGGGGGTTCTGTGGCCCTTCGTTTCTTTATCTTCCAGATTGTGAAGGGCCAAAAGGAAAGTAAATCCGTAGAATCAGCGACCGAAGAGCTTAAACAACATGTGTTAGTTATCACAAAACGTTAGCCGATTTTCGACATATCGCGCTTCTCAAAATGGACGCGACTTTTGAGATGTGCAGCTTATGTGTCACGTTTTATTCATCACTGCAAGAAAAAAATAGGAGTACATTCAAGCACTAAGCTGTCGAGTGATGAGCTAAGAATAGCTGAAAATATTCTATATCGTAAGGCACAACGACAATATTATTCAGAGAGTATAGCAATGTTAAGTCAGGGAAAGAAGCTATCAAAATCTGATGACTTGTACAAACTAAGGCCGTTCTTGGATGCGAATAATTTACTGAGAATCGACATTCGCTTGGGTTCTGAGTATTCACCAATCATTATGCCGAGAAAATCAGCTCTTTGTAAATTAGTTATAAAATACTACCGTGAACATCTTCGCCATATGAATCGTGAAACAGCCATAAATGAGTTACGACAAATTTTTTTTCACGCTTACGAGCCTGTTTAAAATCAGTGGCTAACAATTGCCAGCTATGTAGAGTTCTAAAGTCAACTCCGACATATCCGTTAATGGCTAAGCTGGCCGAAGCTAGAACCGCAGTATCGGTTCTACCACCAATCCTTCACTGGCGTTGATTATTTTGGGCCTACATCTGTAACAGTCAATCGTCACAATGAGAAGAGATACGGGGCACTTTTTACATGCTTAACTATTAGAGCAGTTCATATTGAAAAAGTTACCTCACTAAATACATCCTCGTGCATTATGGCTACTCGTAATTTTATGGCCAGACGCAGCACGCCTATAATACTATCGACAAAGATGCGATGATTCGTGACTTGACGACCTCTTTGACTAAATGGAACTTTATTACTCCCAAAGCACCACAAATGGGAGTGTTTAATTCGCTCAATTAAAACGATACTTTATTCTATATTACCAAGTCGCAATCCTACCGATGAGCTATTACGCAGCATGGTGACTGAGGTGGAAAACATTGTTAATTCGCGTCCGCTTACCTATGTGCCACTCGATTACGAAAACTCCGATGTGCTTACACCAAACCATCTGCTTTTAGGAAGCTCAAACTCGCTATAATAAACTTGTAATTCTTAAGCCGAATTCTTTTTGTATGGTCTATTACAATTGTTAGAAAGCGATAGATATTTTATACTGACAAGGTCATTAGAGTCATAAATCCACGTGGTGTTTCTTTAGAAATCATTGTTCTAAGAGAAATTTAAGCGCCAGGTCTCGTAGTTTCGAAATAAGCTTAACCTAAACTGAAATAATTTAAACATTTTACGCTTGGATTAAAACTTTAATGGATTTTATAACGTACGGCTATAAGCGACGTGATCAATAAATACTAGGATAATCACACAAAAACTAAGCTGTTCTACTTATTGCGCGTAATCAAAATCAGACTTAATCCAGCGGCTTGAAGGCGATTTTCTCCTCGACAACAATATGTTTGTAAAAAAAATACAAAATTTCTAAGCATAGCCGCAGAAATTTTAAATTTATTGGTAGTTTGTAAGATTTGAAAACTTATTGTTAGCTTCGAAAGAAAGATTCAATAAATAAATACATATTTTACCACAAAAAAAAATTATATTGTGATAAAATTTTATTGATATTATAATTAATATAAGTATTACATATTTTAATATGCTATTTATATGGACATAATTATCATTCCAATTTTATAGGTTTAAAAGCAGACCCGGCGAACTCCGTCCCGCCTAAAATAATTTTTTTTATTGAGATATTTTGGTCCAATATTTTCACCAACAATTCACGTTCACGATTTCCAGTGAAACATTTATCTGTAAATATTACCGTTTGATGGTTATCAGAAGGCATTTTTCCACTGCTGATCTAACGACAGCTTTTACTACGAGCACGGAAGTGTAAGTGTGAGAATATGTGTGCATGCCACGGTGGAGGGAATACGGAAGGTGGCGCCGATGACAATACCGCTAATCGGCTCTCAGTGAATTTGACAGAATCAGCTGTTTTGCTGACGTCATAGTCGAGATGACAGCAGTAGAGATGTGCTGAGTCAATGCTTTTAAGTATCCAATACTCTCGATACTCGGTAGCGAAACATTTAGGTTTCGAATAAAAGCGCACATAGGCCAAAAATATGGAAAAAAAACGGTTCAGGAGAGACTCGCCTATCAAAACCCGAATGTGCCTGACCTACATTAGACACTTGTGGCTCATATTGCAGAGTTCACGTATTTGTTGTAACGATCGAGTGTGGATTGATGACACGTTCTTTTGTACTCCGTTTTCCAGCTATTAATATTTTCTCATAAACAGGGTGTAAAATAATAAATGTAACACTGTTTTTATTGAAAAATAAAATGGTCCTTTATAGATTTTGTGAAAAAATAGTTAATTGTTAATTTTCCAAAGATTTTACTTAAATTTTATTGATTACTTTTTCAATTTTAACCTTCATTTGGATTTACCAGCGGTAAACACTTTGAGAGAAAAGGGCAAGTAAAAATTAATGGAGTTAGTACCGTAGGTAACGATGTTTAACTGGGAGTTAGTGTTAACCAGATATGGTGAAAATGGCCCTAAATGTGATAGTGAAAAGGTGTAAGCATGGTCGT
>NW_016157467.1:137480-142579 GCF_001687245.7 Rhagoletis zephyria
GATTCACAATTTATTTAAAATAAATCTATTAGCCCAATCTCCAATTACATGTGAATAAATCTCCCCAGTGCTTAAATAATTTTCACCACATTAAATAGCTGCACAACACCCTAATTGCCGAAAAAGCGTTGCTTGCAACACTAGTCCTTTATGGGGACCAAACTTGGCGAAAAAAAAATAGCTAAGTTTGTTTACTGGATATACTGAGCTATTAACTATGAAAAGTTATGCAAGCAGTATCCTCATTAGTGCTGCAAAGCCATCGATAGTGACACTATCGATAGTTGTCGATAGTGTTATAGACAACCATCGATAATATCGATGGTTTATTAGGGTGACCCGTTAAATGGCAAAGGGGTACACAAATATTATTTTATTTACACATATTATATTGAACGGATTTAAATGCTAAAAAAATACAACTTATCATTTATTTCTAAATTAGCTGCAGTTTATGCCTATTAAAAAAGGAGATTACAACTTGAAGGGGGTAACTGCTCATTTTAAGTACAAGCAAACAAAAGTAAAAAAGCAAAAAAAAAAAGAAATAAACCCTGTCGATCACCCCGTGTGAAAATTCTTGCAAGTTATCTGAGGGTCAATTCCCGTTCTGCGTTATCGTGAAGTGAAGTGAAAAGTATAAAATTAACATCGAAATAAATGCGGTGTAAAAGTGTTATTTTTATCACTTCGCAATAAGACAGATCGAAAATCAACCTGCAGTTAAGCTTTTGATGGAAATAGACTATGAGTAAGTATTAGAAAATTTAAAATAAAACAAAGTTTAAGTAAGAAAGTTCAAAACAAAACAAACTGCAAAGTAAAATACCATCGAGTTTCCCCATTTGTGAATGTGATAGCAGCGATTCAGTTTCAAATGAACTAACAAGTTCAATTCTTCTCTCTTGAGAGTTTAGGCGTAAAATCATCACCAAAAGGTGGCGTGGGGAAAGATGAAGAAAAATTTATACAATTACTGAATAAATTTACACAGCAACGTCCAGATGAACACTAAAAAATGACTTTTATGGCGCTATGACAACATTGAGTTACCGGAAAGCCTTTCAATGGCCAAGAAAAGACTAGTCTGTTTGGAGAAAAAATTGTCCCGTGAGCCAGAGCTTTTAAACGTTTTTCAGAAAACAATTGACGACTATTTGAGCAAGGGTTATATAAGTAAGTTATTAGATGCTGACATAAATAGTAGTGAAATGGTCGGGCGTATTTGGTATTTGCCAATATTCGCTGTCTTTAACGAAAACAAGCCGGGAAAAGTGCGCATCGTCTGGGATGCTGCTGCAAAATCAAATGGGTTATCAGTAAATTGTGTGCTGCTGAAAAGGCCTGATCTTTTATGGCCCCTTTCAGCGATTTTGTTTCGATTTCCACAAAAGTCTGTGGCTTTATCGGGTGACATCCAAGAGATGTTTCACCAAATTCATATATGCGAAGAAGGTGAGCACGCACAAAGGTTCTAATGGCGTGGACATGACACTGCAAAAGAGCCAGACGTTTATGTGATGAACGTCATGATTTTTGGAGCTGCATGCGCAATATATAAAAAATGTCAATGCATCTAAATTTAAAAATGAATTTCCGGAAGCTGCGGTCTCAATTATAAGCGGTCATTATGATAAGCTATGCAGCTAGCTTCAAATATAAAAAATATTAATCAGCAGGGTGGCTTTAGAATCAGAAATTGATGCTGCAATAGTATACAAGTTTTATGTGCTCTTGATGACACTGCTAATTTTGCAGAAAAGAATCTTGTTACAAATACTGAATCGAAAATAGAAAAGGTTTTAGGCGTGTTCTGGGCACAATCTGATGATGCTATCACCTTTAAAATATTGACTGGGATGAGCAAATTAGGCCGGCCGAGCTAATAAAATGGCACAAATGGGTACAAATTCTTCCTAGCTTGCAAAATATTCGGATTCCACGATGCTATTTAAACACATTTTTAAGGTATGAGAATATTGACGTTCAGGTGCACACTTTCGTGGACGCAAGCAAGAACGGCTACGCTGTGGTGTCCTATTTTAGACTATGTGATGGAACAAATACCACATGTTCATTAATTCGTTCTAAAACTCGTGTAGCACCTTTAAAGATCACATCAATTCCTCGTTTATAGTTAAAGTCAGCGCTGATTGGATCGCGATATGCTAAGTTAGTAATAGAAGAGCACACAATTAAAATAAATAAGCGCTATTTTTAGTCCGATTCAAAAACGGTTTTAAGCTGGTTAAAATCGGACCGCAGAAAGTACCACCAATTCATCGCATTTCGTGTTAGTGAAATTTTGGACCGGACCGCGCTGAGTGAGTGGAAATATATACCGTCAAAAATCAGTGTTGCAGATGATGCGACAAAATGGGAAAATAAACCTGACTTTTCCCAACAAAGTCGGGGGTTCTGTGGCCCTTCGTTTCTTTATCTTCCAGATTGTGAAGGGCCAAAAGGAAAGTAAATCCGTAGAATCAGCGACCGAAGAGCTTAAACAACATGTGTTAGTTATCACAAAACGTTAGCCGATTTTCGACATATCGCGCCTCTCAAAATGGACGCGACTTTTGAGATGTGCAGCTTATGTGTCACGTTTTATTCATCACTGCAAGAAAAAAAATAGGAGTACATTCAAGCACTAAGCTGTCGAGTGATGAGCTAAGAATAGCTGAAAATATTCTATATCGTATTGGACAATATTATTCAGAGAGTATAGCAATGTTAAGTCAGGGAAAGAAGCTATCAAAATCTGATGACTTGTACAAACTAAGGCCGTTCTTGGATGCGAATAATTTACTGAGAATCGACATTCGCTTGGGTTCTGAGTATTCACCAATCATTATGCCGAGAAAATCAGCTGTTTGTAAATTAGTTATAAAATACTACCGTGAACATCTTCGCCATATGAATCGTGAAACAGCCATAAATGAGTTACGACAAATTTTTTTTCACGCTTACGAGCCTGTTTAAAATCAGTGGCTAACAATTGCCAGCTATGTAGAGTTCTAAAGTCAACTCCGACATATCCGTTAATGGCTAAGCTGGCCGAAGCTAGAACCGCAGTATCGGTTCTACCACCAATCCTTCACTGGCGTTGATTATTTTGGGCCTACATCTGTAACAGTCAATCGTCACAATGAGAAGAGATACGGGGCACTTTTTACATGCTTAACTATTAGAGCAGTTCATATTGAAAAAGTTACCTCACTAAATACATCCTCGTGCATTATGGCTACTCGTAATTTTATGGCCAGACGCAGCACGCCTATAATACTATCGACAAAGATGCGATGATTCGTGACTTGACGACCTCTTTGACTAAATGGAACTTTATTACTCCCAAAGCACCACAAATGGGAGTGTTTAATTCGCTCAATTAAAACGATACTTTATTCTATATTACCAAGTCGCAATCCTACCGATGAGCTATTACGCAGCATGGTGACTGAGGTGGAAAACATTGTTAATTCGCGTCCGCTTACCTATGTGCCACTCGATTACGAAAACTCCGATGTGCTTACACCAAACCATCTGCTTTTAGGAAGCTCAAACTCGCTATAATAAACTTGTAATTCTTAAGCCGAATTCTTTTTGTATGGTCTATTACAATTGTTAGAAAGCGATAGATATTTTATACTGACAAGGTCATTAGAGTCATAAATCCACGTGGTGTTTCTTTAGAAATCATTGTTCTAAGAGAAATTTAAGCGCCAGGTCTCGTAGTTTCGAAATAAGCTTAACCTAAACTGAAATAATTTAAACATTTTACGCTTGGATTAAAACTTTAATGGATTTTATAACGTACGGCTATAAGCGACGTGATCAATAAATACTAGGATAATCACACAAAAACTAAGCTGTTCTACTTATTGCGCGTAATCAAAATCAGACTTAATCCAGCGGCTTGAAGGCGATTTTCTCCTCGACAACAATATGTTTGTAAAAAAAATACAAAATTTCTAAGCATAGCCGCAGAAATTTTAAATTTATTGGTAGTTTGTAAGATTTGAAAACTTATTGTTAGCTTCGAAAGAAAGATTCAATAAATAAATACATATTTTACCACAAAAAAAAATTATATTGTGATAAAATTTTATTGATATTATAATTAATATAAGTATTACATATTTTAATATGCTATTTATATGGACATAATTATCATTCCAATTTTATAGGTTTAAAAGCAGACCCGGCGAACTCCGTCCCGCCTAAAATAATTTTTTTTATTGAGATATTTTGGTCCAATATTTTCACCAACAATTCACGTTCACGATTTCCAGTGAAACATTTATCTGTAAATATTACCGTTTGATGGTTATCAGAAGGCATTTTTCCACTGCTGATCTAACGACAGCTTTTACTACGAGCACGGAAGTGTAAGTGTGAGAATATGTGTGCATGCCACGGTGGAGGGAATACGGAAGGTGGCGCCGATGACAATACCGCTAATCGGCTCTCAGTGAATTTGACAGAATCAGCTGTTTTGCTGACGTCATAGTCGAGATGACAGCAGTAGAGATGTGCTGAGTCAATGCTTTTAAGTATCCAATACTCTCGATACTCGGTAGCGAAACATTTAGGTTTCGAATAAAAGCGCACATAGGCCAAAAATATGGAAAAAAAACGGTTCAGGAGAGACTCGCCTATCAAAACCCGAATGTGCCTGACCTACATTAGACACTTGTGGCTCATATTGCAGAGTTCACGTATTTGTTGTAACGATCGAGTGTGGATTGATGACACGTTCTTTTGTACTCCGTTTTCCAGCTATTAATATTTTCTCATAAACAGGGTGTAAAATAATAAATGTAACACTGTTTTTATTGAAAAATAAAATGGTCCTTTATAGATTTTGTGAAAAAATAGTTAATTGTTAATTTTCCAAAGATTTTACTTAAATTTTATTGATTACTTTTTCAATTTTAACCTTCATTTGGATTTACCAGCGGTAAACACTTTGAGAGAAAAGGGCAAGTAAAAATTAATGGAGTTAGTACCGTAGGTAACGATGTTTAACTGGGAGTTAGTGTTAACCAGATATGGTGAAAATGGCCCTAAATGTGATAGTGAAAAGGTGTAAGCATGGTCGT
>NW_016157467.1:147262-152484 GCF_001687245.7 Rhagoletis zephyria
ACTGTCATTGATAATTGATACTAGTTGCACAATTTTTAAGGCAGGCATCGCCAATGTGCAGATATGCTGAATGCATCTATCGGAGCAGTTTCCTTATAAATGTTAAAAATTATGTTTTTGATGCGCATTTTGGGGTAGGTATCTTAAATGAGCACTTAAGCATAGAGGCAGCAAAGCAAAATATAATGTATATGTAAATACCCTGCAAAAAAATGCTCCCGAAATCTTTAAGAGTATCGGAAATTTGTTACGATTCTTTTAGGAATCTTTAAAGAAAAACATATGAAGCGGTTGACAAGAACTAGTAAAGAAATTTCTGACCGATTTCTTAAAGAAAATTCTTAAAACTATTGTGAACCCCTTCAGAATACTCTGAAATCCTGGTATGCAGGGTATACATACACATACGAATATGAATACATAAAGAAGCTGTTGATGACACAAGGAGTTCATACCAACGGTAAATGTTGTTTTTGTACGATTGCTACAGCCCACGATCCAGAAAATAAAGGTCGCGCCATTCGACGGACCGCTAACCCTCTCTTCGTCGATTTGACAGCATCCACCCAATCGCTGACGTATTACGTTTACCTGCACTGGCCCTACAATTACCTAATTTTACAACCTTTTATTTATTTTGCTCATCTCGCAGAACAACGAAAATGGCTATCAATTTATGTAGTTATATAGATAATTAGATAACATTCGGTAAAAATTTCGCTTGCAGTAATTTCTACATGGTAAGTGCTCCGCCAATATTTGGTTTCATAGGGATTCGGATACCTTCCTCATTGAAGTAGTAAAGAAAATTCGCTTAAGTGCCTTTTTCGGTTACGTGCACAAGTTTTTCGTGCAAAGAAGGATGTGCAGCTAAGCAAAATATACTGTATACATATGTATGTATACGCGGATATGTAAACGAAGCGAAACAGGCGATAATTTGACCCGAGCGTGCTCATAAGAAGAAGAAAGTCTTCTATCGCTATCGCCTTGTAAATCAAGATAATAAGAAATACATATAATATTAAAAAAAATAATATTAAAGGTAGTATTTTTTAAAATGAGCAGCAAACGACATTTAAAACGCCTTATAAAAGAAGAAAAAGAGATATATTTGGAAAGAATCATTGGAATAGAAAGTGTAGAAAAGGAGAATAGTGAATTCGAAGATCTAAGAGAGGAGCATAATTTCAGCTCTGTATTATGGCGTAAACTTAACAACTCATTATGGCTAACCCCTGTAAGCCATAATGATAGTCTCTTAAGTATTGGATTATCACAAGTTAACAGCTATTTTAACAAGCTAAATCGTCTTTTAGATTTGATATTCTTAGGCAGTAATTTAAATTATCAGTTAACTGAGTGCAACTCGCCTACATCTGTAGGCAATATCCACCACATTCCTCTAGTTTTAAGTCTACATTCCTATGAATTTTATACTGCTCCAGTTGATGGTCTCAGGCCGACGTTTAATTATAATCTGTGCGTCTTTGAACATTTGAACTTAGTTTTAACGGGTCATAACTGGACTGACCTTCTCGAAAGTTAGACACTTCAAGTGCTTTTAAAACTTTTAAATCTTATGTCTATGAGATGTGCTTAGATCTCATTCCAACTTTTCCTAGGAAGGCCTACACTTTGCCCTGGTATACTAAAGAACTAAAGTATTTAAAAAATCGGAAAAGCAAATTCTATAAGAAATACAAGGCTTCGAACTCGTCTGCTTACTACGATCTATACAAATTTTACCTACAAGAGTTTAATTATCACGACAAATATCTTTATAAAAAGTATATCAGTAATAAGGTCGGCAAAAATCCTCTTAGCTAAATCCTCCCCGCGGGTGCCGACTGGGCAATGGGCGTCGCTGCTGTCACCGCGATGGCTTAGCACGTAGGCTAGTACCTAGAGCGGGTCTTGGCGGTGGGAGCAGGCGGCGTCTAGCGAAGGCAGGAATACGTATCCATCCTTCTCTTCCTAGTGCTTTGCTCTGCATATGAAACTGGGGGAGGGGGGTGTATGCCTACTTCTGCCATTGCTAACGAGGTACCTGGCGGTAGGTATAAAACGCTAGGGGTAGAGGTTCCCTGACATAAAAACTCATCATGGAGGCCAGAAAGGAAGAAGAGCGGGCTGGGANCTCACCATGGAGGCTAGAAAGGAAGAAGAGCGGGCTGGGATATCAGCCCAAACGTCGGTGGGAGAAGTGGCTACTACCACCGGCGGGCACAGCGAGTCTACTTGCTGTGTCGCCAGCGGCCACACCTCCGCTGTGAAGGGAGCGGTTCACAGCGGTTGTAGTGTTACCGCCAAAGCGACGCTACAGCGCAGGGGTGCCACAGTCCACGAAGACTCGGACCTCGAAAGCGGTGAGAGCGTTTGCACACAAGAAGAGGAGGCCTTGCTACGCTCTCCGGGGGATGCCAAAGGTGCTTGTTCGGCATCAAAGAAAAGGCCTAGGGCAAAACCCAGTAAGGAGGGGTTGAAGGCTAAAGCCATACACAAGGCGGCGGTCAAAGTCCACGAAAGAGTTAGCTGCAAGTCCAACCGGACGAAGGAAGAGGAGGAAGGTTGGCTTGGGCTAAGGAGAAAATGGAGGAAGGCCGGGCGTACTACGCGGCAAGGCCACGATTCACTGCCACGGATCCGGGATTCGCAAACCGGATAGAGGAAGGAATCGCGGCTAAAAGGCAGCGGTCAGCTGAAAGCGAGACAGCAAGGCCAGCCAAAAAATCGAGGCGCAGAGACGACGCTGCAAAGCCAAACGTCAGGCTCGATCTAGAGAGACCGACTACATCGAGAGCGGCGGCAATGGCCAGTGAGATAGCCAGAAGACACCTTATCGTGGCACTCATAGACCGGAGCAATCCGCTGGGACAAATCTCTCAGGAGCGCTGGGGAGCAGTAGAGCATAAGCTGCTGGATGCGCTTGTCGCAAAAATGGATGGGGACCCCACCACGACCATGCCAACTTTCGATGGTGCGGGGTGGCCAAATGGGGTGAAAATAATAAGATGTAAAGACGATCCCTCTCTACTATGGGTAAAGGAAGCTTGGAGGTTGTGGACCGCAGCTGCATACCGTTCATACCGAAAGTGAAGGTGCTCATACCCCGCACGGTAAACCCGGAGAATGCGCTGCGGCTTCTGCAGAGACAGAACCCAGACGTGCCGACGGGAGATTGGAGGGTGTTAAAGGTCACCAACTCCTGTAAGGAGGATGGCAGCCAAAATTACATCCTCCAAATCAACAAGCCGGCCGAAGACATACTATACGCTAGGTTCGGGAAGATGGCGTGGGGCATAGGTANAACAAGCCGGCCGAAGACATACTGTACGCTATACACAATACTCCTTGCATCTTGTTACATGCCTCACGACGAGGAGGCGCCACCAAACGAGCTCCGGAGGTTGGTGGGAGAGGCCGAGAAGGCGAAACGCCCACTCATCATAGGCGCGGATGCCAATGCGCACAACACGGTATGGGGGAGTGGAGATACCAACGAAAGGGGTGAGTCTTTACTAAACTTTATATTAATAAGTAATTTAGATATAGCTAACCGGGGTGAGGAACCAACTTATATTGGCCCTACCTCGAAGAACGTCCTTGACATAACACTCCACACTAGTCGGAGTTGGGAGGTGCTTAGTACACCCTCGTTTTCTGACCATAGCTGTGTAGGATTTCAGGTAAAATTCTCAGCCCGTACAAAAAGCGAAACCTTCAGAAATCACAGGAATACAAACTGGGAATTGTATGAAAGGGTAGTGAGGAAGAATTTAACCAAGTATAGGGTAAGTGACTCCCACTCTGAATTGGAGAAACTGGTAGTCTCACTTACCAACACTCTAAATAAAGCTTATCGCATCGCATGCCCTCCGCTACATGCCAAGCGAGGTTCAATGCCACCTTGGTGGAACAGGAGGCTCGGAGCACTCAGAAAAAATGTTAGGGAACTCCTAAAACTGGCCAAGGTAGCCGATGACGAGTTCTGCTGGATGGAATACAAGGAAGTACTTAAGGAATACAAGAAAGAGATTCGTAAATGCAAGCGGGAGTCGTGGAAGAGCTTCTGCGGCGAATTAGAAAAAACAACCGAGGTAGCCAGGCTAAGGAAATTGCTATCCAAGAACCCGACTAATCCAAGGTTACTACGTAAAAAATGTGGAGAGTGGACTGGAAGCAGTGAGGACTCACTGGAAGACCTAGTCAACACACACTTTCCGGGGTGTACAGACAGCATAGATCTGCAACTTCTAGGAGATAGCGTGGAAAATGTCCCCCCGGACATCATAACGGAAGAAAAAATACGGTGGGCAATCGATGGCTTCGGGCCGTTTAAGTCCCCAGGCAGAGGCGTTATCTTTCCAGCCATGATGCAAAAAATTTCCGCAGTGCTGACACCATACTTGAAAACAATATACGAGGGATGTTTAAGACTAAACTATGTGCCTGTCCTTTGGAGAGAGGCGAGGGTCGTATTCATACCGAAGGCGGGCAAGGGAAATCCCCTCTATTCGAAAGAATACAGACCAATTAGTCTAACTTCATTCCTTCTAAAGACGCTCGAAAAGATTCTGCACGCCTACATTAGGAATAAGCTGCCGTCGGCCAGCATATCAAGGGCGCAGCATGCCTACACGAAGGGTAGATCCACTGAGACTGCACTTCACTCACTAACCGCGGTAATAGAAAAAGCTCTGGAGCATAAAGAATATGCCCTAGGGGTCTTTCTGGACATAAGTGGGGCATTTAATAATGTCTCCTATGAGGCAATAATGGAAAGCCTAGANGAAAAAGCTCTGGAGTATAAAGAATATGCCCTAGGGCTCTTTCTGGACATAAGTGGGGCATTTAATAATGTCTCCTATGAGGCAATAATGGAAAGCCTAGAAGCAGCCCAGGTAGAGTCTGCCATCCTACTATGGATAAAAAGCCTGCTGAGCTGCAGGAAAATTAAGGCGGAGTGGAACGAAGCCAGGTTGCTCAGACTAGCGCATAGAGGAACTCCTCAGGGTGGTGTTCTGTCACCACTCCTGTGGCTACTCGTAGCGAATGAGCTTCTGGGAAAATTCGAAGGGAAAGCACCCAGACTAATTGCCTATGCGGACGACATAGCTATAGTTGTTACGGGGAAATTCCTAGACACCATCAGTAACGTAATGGAAAGCGCTCTAAGGGTCGTACATCGATGGGCGACAACAGTCAACTTAGAGGTAAAT
>NW_016157467.1:159031-167021 GCF_001687245.7 Rhagoletis zephyria
ATCATAAACTGCAGTTTACTGTAGAAAAGGAAACCAACTTCCGCATACCATTTTTAGACGTAGTGGTCTACAAGAAAGATAGCAAATTAATACTTGACTGGTACTCAAAACCTACATCCTCAGGACGATTGATCAATTATTTATCCTCACAACCATCCAAATATAAAATCAACACAGCCAAAAACCTGATCCACAAAATCTTGACAATAAGTCATCAACAGTTTCGAGAACAAAATATTAAGAAAATAAACCAAATCCTCAAGATCAATAATTACCCGGCGCACATAATAAAAAGCCTAATTGAGCAAAAACCAATGAAATCAACAACAAGCACAAAAATATATTAACAACAAAAACAACAGAGGAGACGAAACGATCCTACAGCGTCACATATGTGCCTAAATTAAGCGAAAAATTTGACAATAAGAAGTATATAAATAACCAAAACACAACACTAGCTTACAAATCAAACTGCACATTGTCATCAAAATTTACCAAGACAAAAACACCAGTAGAGCCGCACCAACAACACAACGTAGTGTATGAGATATCATGCAAGGGAAGCGAAAACGAAGTTTGCAATAGAATCTACATCGGAACGACGAAAAGGGCGTTAGGAGTTCGCGTAAGGGAGCACGAAGCGGACATTCGAAAGAACAAAAACAACACTGCGTTTGCGCAGCACATATTGAAAAGTGGACACACAGCTGATCTAGGCAAAGTAAAGATATTATATAAAGAAAAAAGAGAGAAAACCAGACTCACGCTAGAAAGCCTGCGAATTTTACAAAACAGAGACAAAACTATGAACAAGAAAGAAGACACAGACGATATTGCGGCGGCGTACCAAATTTGTTTGTAACAGGCAATCAGTATGACGAGTGTACCACACCAGGATGGTACCAAAGCAACTAGCTCTTAAGTTCAGTGTGACCAGATATATCTTTCGCGATAATAGTTAATAAGTGTTTATGTACATGTATGTAAACTTCGAATTTGTCAAATCTTGTGCTTTTGATTATAGTTTGTGAAATGCTACCATATAATGTCAATGTTTTAATACGTTTTGTTTATTTTAATTTTTCTTGTTTCTTTTGTTGATGTTTTTAATAAAGAAATCGCCCTTAAGGAAGCTATGAAAGTTAGGGAAGCGTCGGGCTGTAATGTGAAGAAATCTTTTTCTTGCACTCAACCTTATTAGGTCAATTAGCCTAGAATCCAAAAGTTTAAAAATTTTTAGTTTATATTGAAACGACTAAAAAACGGAATCCTCCTCACACATATGCCAAGAATAGTAACGCTGTGATTCCATATGGAATACTAATCCCTTTCGATGTAATGCATTTTACCTATGGTCTTATTTCCACCTGTAAGATCTCTGCCAAGCGTACGTAATATTCTTCTATGATCCTGCAACTTCAGCATTGGTCCGGTATACCATGTAAGCCAGTAAAAGTCCTTATACGGAAACTCAAGAGCACAGATGACGGTTTTCAATTATAGGAGGGCCAAGGAACCTCGCTGCCCCACAGGATGAAATGTTTCCGCGTACATTGGCTAAATGAGTCGTGTGATCTCATGAATATCGTTCAAATGAAGCCATGTGTTCCTTCTTGGACAGATGTGGTCGAATCTTTCTTTGTCAATTCGCCACTTTTACAATTCGTCTTAATATTTATGAATTGGTTTCTTTTAGTCTTGCTGCTGTAATAACGGTCGCCTCGAGCAACTTTGCCAATCGGAGGTAGATGCAAGATCACGCTTACACAGTCTTACGGTCTTTATATGCATACTTGGCCATCTAAAAAGTAAATTCGTCTAAGATAAACATAGGGCCAAAGCAGAACAAACACCGCGGGGTTTTCTGTATATTTCGGGTGCAGGGTCATCCATTGGGTCCCTTTTCTGCAAAACCTTTGCTTGTCATGAAATGAATACGAATTATGAATTGCAATCAGATTTTATAAAAAAATACGGATTTTCTAAATACCTAAACTCCAGCGGTCCATTTTTAGTAAAGGAATTTTTCATCATACAGGTAGTCACGCTGCGAATTTGAACGAAATTTGTTAATAAATGCGCGTGTTTTCTAGTAGCCTATAATAGGACCATATATGAAAGGTATAACCTCCGACAATTTGACTGGGCTCTATTGAGTGGTTTTTGAGTTTAGTCCGAAAAACGGAAATGGCTATCCTTTTATGTATGTAATCTTCCTTATCCTGAGTAAGTACATGGAAACCAAAGCGAAAAGTGAACCGGTTCAGGGGAGATGAAACTCATGATAAGGCTGAATATGTTTCGCATGAAAAAAAAATCATCATGAAAGTAATAAACGTTTCGAATGTGTATTAACAAAATAAGTTCATAAATACGGCTTTTATAAATAACTCGACTCCAGCACCATCTAGGGGGCCGTTTTTCGCAGTGCTTTTTTCATCATGCTTACGAAATCGGGTCATGAATACAACTTCTATAAATAACTCACCTCCCGCGCCATCTAGCGGCTCCGTTTCTTGTAAACGTATCTTCCATTATGCTGAAACTATACCTTTTGAATTTGAAAGAAATCGGTTCATAAATAAAACTTTTATAAATAACTCGACTCCAGCACCATCTAGGGGGCCGTTTTTCGCAGTGCTTTTTTCATCATGCTTACGAAATCGGGTCATGAATACAACTTCTATAAATAACTCACCTCCCGCGCCATCTAGCGGCTCCGTTTCTTGTAAACGTATCTTCCATTATGCTGAAACTATACCTTTTGAATTTGAAAGAAATCGGTTCATTAATAAAACTTTTATAAATAACTCGACTCCCGCGCCACCTAGCGGGTCTACTTTTGGTAAACGTGTTTGTCATCATGCTGGTAGCTCACATTTTGAATTTAAAAAAAAATCGGTCCATAAATACGATTTTTATAAATAACTCGACCCCAGCGCCACCTACCGAGTTTTCTGGTAGCCTATAATAGGAACATATATGCAAGGTATAACCTCTGAAAATTTGACTGAAACCTATGCAGTAGTTTTTGAGTTAACTCCGAACAACGAAAACGGCTATTATTTTATATATATAGATAGAAGATACATATAGTCCATTCTATAACAAAAACTACGTAAAACCAAGTTTCAAAGTTTGTACAAAAATTAAAAGGAAATCAAAATTTAAAATTATACACTTTTTATTCAGAATAAAAAAGTGGAATTTTGATGAAAACGTACTAGCGCAAAAGAGAAGGCACGAGTTGTCCCTTCTTATTATCTACGTTCTTTGATGAATCTTTGTTGATATGTTTTTAATATTTGTACAAAGTTTTAAACTTGGATTAACAAGGTTTTCGTTGAACTATATTATTTATAAAAAAAGTAATTAAATCTTTTTATTTTTAATATTTTGTACCACGATTGTTTATTGAGAAAAATTGAAAAAGCAAAAAAGTCTAAGCGGTAGAAGTTATAGCACTGTTTCGGAAATCACCACATCTCCTCATCAGACTTTTTTTTTCTAGACTTCAGCAGTGATCGAACCTGCGTATTCGATGTTCAAAGTCAGAAGCGTTAACCACTGAGCTATGTACATCCCGTAAACTCTTGTTGCTAATTCATTTTCCTTATTCAACCAACTACTATCAAGTGCAGCTGATTTGCCGCTATTTAAACTCGACAGCGTGGTTGTTGTTGTCAATTC
This sequence comes from Rhagoletis zephyria, assembly GCF_001687245.7. NCBI lineage: Eukaryota > Metazoa > Arthropoda > Insecta > Diptera > Tephritidae > Rhagoletis > Rhagoletis zephyria. Next base: position 162,722 of record NW_016157467.1, read on the forward strand.
TATACATCCATTTGCTTATTTGCTTTTTTGTATAGTTTCAGGCAGGCTCTTCCTAAACTATGTATTTGTCAATGTTATTGTGGCTTGTTAACATTTTATTTTTAATATTTTTATTGAGCTTTGTACCACGATTGTTTATTAGGAAAAATTGAAAAAGCAACAAAGTCTAAGCGGTAGAAGTTATAGCACTACTTCGAAGATCACCACATCTCCTCATCAGACTTCTTTTTCCTAGACTTCAGCAGGGATCGATCCTGCGTGTTCGATGTTCAAAGTCAAAAGCGTTAACCACTGAGCTATGTACATCCCGTAAACTCTTGTTGCTAATTCATTTTCCTTATTCAACCAACTACTATCAAGTGCAGCTGATTTGCCGCTATTTAAACTCGACAGCGTGGTTGTTGTTGTCAATTCTATACATCCATTTGCTTATTTGCTTTTTTGTATAGTTTCAGGCAGGCTCTTCCTAAACTATGTATTTGTCAATGTTATTGTGGCTTGTTAACATTTTATTTTTAATATTTTTATTGAGCTTTGTACCACGATTGTTTATTAGGAAAAATTGAAAAAGCAACAAAGTCTAAGCGGTAGAAGTTATAGCACTATTTCGGAGATCACCACATCTCCTCATCAGACTTTTTTTTTCTAGACTTCAGCAGGGATCGAACCTGCGAATTCGATGTTCAAAGTCAGAAGCGTTAACCACTGAGCTATGTACATCCCGTAAACTCTTGTTGCTAATTCATTTTCCTTATTCAACCAACTACTATCAAGTGCAGCTGATTTGCCGCTATTTAAACTCGACAGCGTGGTTGTTGTTGTCAATTCTATACATCCATTTGCTTATTTGCTTTTTTGTATAGTTTCAGGCAGGCTCTTCCTAAACCATGTATTTGTCAATGTTATTGTGGCTCGTTAACATTTTATTTTTAATATTTTTATTGAGCTTTGTACCACGATTGTTTATTAAGAAAAATTTAAAAAGCAACAAAGTCTAGGCGGTAGAAGTTATAGCACCATTTCGGAGATCACCACATCTCCTCATCAGACTTCTTTTTTCTAGACTTCAGCGGGGATCGAACCTGCGTATTCGATGTTCAAAGTCAGAAGCGTTAACCACTGAGCTATGTACATCCTGTAAACTAAAATGGATGTATAGAATTGACACAACAACTTTGGTAATGTGCCATAAATATTAGTTAATAATCATTTTGTATTCTTGCAAAATAACTTAAATATAAAGGTTTTCTATACCTGGAACTTTATGGTCTTATCTGATTTTGACATAAAATTTTTAAAATCATGATAAGACGTAATCATACGACCTTTTACAACAAAAAAGGGAAGTATCTCTCGAAAGATAAGATGAGAACTATTCAAGTAAGTACTCGATATCTTGCCGATACTGAGTAGATATCGATACTTTCATTCTTTCGAATGCAAGTACTCATTAAAGTGATACCTTAGTGGTATCGATTGAACCCTACACTTGACGCTTGCTATTACAAACGCAAGATCGGGCGACGAGCGAATACTACATGAGTTCCCAAAGTAAACAAAGAATGAATGTAAATAAGGGGAAATAGATTAGGGAGTAACCAAGAAATGTGATTGGTTACTCATAGTAAATAAGATATTTTATGACTAAACTATTGTAATAGATTGTAAGCATGTTGTAGTATATATAGGAATAAACATTGTTTCACTCAACTCCATTTGAAACCATTACAATTGTTTCACTCAACCAGAGTGTCCAGATTTGGCGATTTCGTGCCAATTTGGCGATTTTTTTGATATTTGCGTGTAAAAATTTAGGAAATCGCCAATGGCGATTTTTGGTGATTTTTTCCCTTCAAATACTTTTTTTCCAATTATAAAAATATACAAAACTAGTTTTCCACGATAATTTTACAGAAGAGGCTAATGCATTGCGTGATAACCTTGACTTAAAAAGCTTATTAAAAGACTATCAAAAATGTTTAATCACCCTAATCGAAGAACTTTTGAAACGATTACCTAGTCAATTAAGTGCTTTTAAAAAAGCTTTGATTCTGTCACCATAAAAGTGTGTGAATCACAAGAGGGCGAGTCTCAGGGACCTGCCAATTCACTATTTGACTTTGAAGGCAAGAAAAGCAGCGGAAACTGAATATGTAAATCTTTTAACTTTCCCATTTAATAACTCTTCTCAGAACCATTCCATCAGACTCTGAAGCAACAGGCGATGAAATGTTTGGAAATATAAGTAAATTCATATTATTATCCTTTCCGCACTCTCATGCTCTGTTGCGCGAGTTTTTTCCGTAATGAATTCAACAAAAACTAAGATTCGAAATAGGATGAGGTTGGAAAGCCTTAATTCAATAGTTCGAATAAAGTGTTATATAAAGGCTGCTGCAAAACGTTTCCATTATCAAACAGTATGTTATCAAGGTTGAACAGTTCACTATATGACAACAGAAATGTAAATAATTCAGACACTACAGGTGATTTTGAAAAAATTGTAGAAATAGCTGATCTCCCCTTAATATAGGTTTTTATTTAACTTTTAGGGCCGAGCTCTTAAAAGCGGATTGTGCGAATAAGTTGTAATAAATTTAATAATTGCGCGGTCCTATTGCAAAATGTGTGGAAACAAATACTTTTAAAAAATATGCGTATTTTTAAAGAAAATTGTTTGTACATCACTATTGTATAAGTGATTTGTGTTATTTATTATTATCCTTTTAAGGTATTATATTCGTTTTTGGTTTTAAAACTATATTATAACAAGATCTCATTTTTAAAATAAAAGATTAGTTAAATCGATTTCATAAATTTTATTTAAACAAGTAAGAAAGTCTAAGTTCGGGCGGAGCCGAACATTAAATACCCGGCGCAAGTATTAAATATAAGTTTTTCACCTTTCCGAAACCTACCGCTACATGGTAAGCTGGGGCGTATCAATTTTGAGTAAATTAGAGTCCTTAAATTTCGAAATTTTGAAGTTTCAAGCAGTTCTGAAATTTACCGTTAATGAAAAGCGGCCTCAATTTTAGTCCGATTTCAATAATTTTCAACGCTTTGCTTTTATGTGGCAAGCACAATAACCATACCGAGTTTGGTACAAATTGGTATAACGGTTAACGGGATACATATATGTGATCATAAGTGGGCGGTGCAATGCCCATTTTCCAAAATTTTACCATAAACGTATTTCTTGGTAAAAAATTGTTGTAAGTATCGATTTTGAATAAATTAGCTTTAATATTTACTCATTTATCGAAGATTTTGTATTTCTCTAAATTACCGTTACATGGGATGTGGGCGGGGTTATTGTCCGATTTTAAAAATTTTCGGCCATTTGGTATGATGTGCAAAGGCCAACAACTGTGCCAAGTTTGGAAGAAATTGGTAAAGCGGTTACCAAGATATACACATGTAACCATAAGTGGGCGTGGCTACGCCCATTTTCCAAAAATTTATAATGTTCTTATTTTTCGTCTAAAACTTATTGTAAATATCAATTTTGAGTGAACGCTATGTGGGATCGCTATAGGGACCTGAAGAGGGAAGCGGGCGTTATTTGCCGCAATAAGAAGAGAGAGGCCGAAATACGTGAGTGCGAAGAGCTTGAAATGCTAGGCGACAGGAAGAATTCCCGAAAATTTTACCAGCGAGTTAGGCGACTTACGGAAGGTTTCTAGACCGGGCGTACTCCTGTAAGAACAATAATGGCGAGCTAGTAACTGATGTCCAGAGCATACTTAAATTATGGTGGGAACACTTTTCCGCCCTACTAAATGGTAGCAGCACGGAAAGTTGCGGAGAAGAAGAACCCGACGCGGCTGAAAAACAACAAAGCTGCTGGAGCTGATAGCCTGCCATCTGAGCTATTCCAGAACGGCGGCGAGGAGTTGATAAGGTGCATGCATCAACTCTTGTGCAGAATATGGTCAGATGAACGCATGCCCGACGACTGGAATTTAAGTGTGCTCTGCCCAATCCACAAGCAAGGTGACCGCGCCATTCGCGCCAACTACCGCGGGATCAGCCTTCTAAGCATAGGTTACAAGGTCTTATCGAGCGTATTTGGTGAAAGACTGAAGCCCACCGCCAATGAACTGATTGAGCCTTATCAGTGTGGCTTTAGACCTGGCAAATCCACCATAGACCAGGTATTCACAATACGCCAAATCTTAGAAAAGACCCGCGAGAAAAGGATCGACACTCACCACCTATTTGTCGACTTTAAAGCCGCTTTTGACAGCACTAAAATGAGTTGTCCCCTCAAAACTCATACGGCTGTGTAAAATGACGT
>NW_016157467.1:169745-187129 GCF_001687245.7 Rhagoletis zephyria
CGCGTTGCGCCCGATCGCAGCGTGGCCCTGCAGGCGGCATCTTTTTTCTCTGCAGCTTCCTGACACTCCTCATCGTACCAGTTGTTCTTTCCGGCTCGCTGAAATCCGACTACTTCTTCGGCGGCGGTACTTAATGAGCGGGAAATGTGGTTACACTGCTCGCATATGTCGGTTTGTAGAAGAGTGCTCTCTGAGAGCAGGTGTGAGAGTCGAGTAGCGAAAGCGCTGGCTGTCTGTTGTGATTGCAGCTTTTCGACGTTAAACAAACCGCTTATCCAAATTAAACAAGTTTGGTATCCAATGAAAGAGGACTTAAATAGCTTTAAAGCTGAAATGTCTAAAAGAGGAAAGCCACACATGGAAAAATATTTCAATAAAAAATTTTAATTAATTACCATAGAACAAACATTGGGTCAGGTATGTATTTACATGAATTTCTTTAGTATTAAGTTATAAAAATATATAAATAGAGATGGTAAGCTTCATTCGTTGTTTCTGTTCAAAATCTATTTAAGTCCTCTTTCATATGATACCAAATTTGTTTAATTTGGATAAGCGATTTCAATATTATCCGAATAGGACGTTTATTTCGGAATAAAAAATATTAGGCCAAATTTAACTCAGAAAAAAATAGCTGTTATTTTCGGTCCCTGGAATATTGTGCAAGTGCACAGACGTTTATCTAACCAGTCACAGAAGAAAGCATTAAAAATGAGTTACAAAAACTAAAATCGAAAAACGCTGATGCCGTGACAAATTCCGAAACAACCAAAAAAATTAGAAAGAAGAATTCTTTCGAAAAAAACGGTGTTTAAACAACGATTGTGCCATGATGCTAGATTGTGAAGATGAAAGTCAGGAGGATACATCCGAAATTTTCAGCCCCGATGAAATTCTCAAAAAGTAATAATTGCACCGCAATAAAAATAAATAAATATAACTCTCAACTGGTGCAACGTCAATAGAAAAGAATTTACAATTTTGCCAAGTTTCAAGCTTTTCAAGTTTGTCGCCTTGAACGAGTACTCATTTAGTGGCGCAGGTTTGCTTTACGACCCTTCAAAAAGTTTTTATTAAGTACAATGTTCCAATTTTTAAATTCAAGTACTAAAAAAACATTCAGTCTTACCATGAGCTTAATTTTCCCCGAACCGGTTCACCTTCCACTTTTGGTTTTCATGTGCATCTGCTATATATTTGTGAAAGTATGTACATATGTATGTGCCAGGTTGCAGTCTAAACGGGCGGACAGACTCGATCAAAATTTTGACAGAGTATTGCCATGACACCTGGGCCTGTAATAGGATGAAAAAACTTGGGATCCCACAAGGGGACGTGGCACCTCCCATAAGCGCGAAATTTTTTATCAACTATAACTTTGGAACCATAAGTCACACGAACTTGAAATTTGGTATGCAGACATATAAATGGTAGGTACTTATAGGAGGGAATGTATAAGCGTGTTTGTAAAAGGGGGCGTGGCACATCCCATAGGCGCGGAATTTCTTATGAACTATAACTTCGGAACCATAAGTCACACGAACTTGAAATTCGGTCTGCAGACATATCAATGGTAGGTGCTTATAGGAGGAAATGTATAAACGAGTTTGTAAAAGGAGGCGTGGCACGTCCCATAAGCGTGGAATTTTTATCAGCTATAACTTCGCAACAATAAGTCACACGAACTTGAAATCCGGTATGCAGACATATCAATGGTAGGTGCTTATACGAGGGTATATATAAACCTGTTTGTAAAAAGGGGGCGTGGCACATCCCATAGGCTTGGAATTTCTTATCAGCCGTAACTTCGGAACCAATTGGTATGCAGACATATCAAAGGTAGGTGTTTATACGAGGGTATGTATAAACGTGTTTGTGAAAGGGGGCGTGGCAAATCCCATAGGCGCGAAATTTTTTATCAGCTATAACTTCGGAACCATAAGTCTCACGAACTTGAAATTTGGTATACAGACATATCAATGACAGGTGATTATAGGAGGGTATATTTAAGGAGATTGTAAAAAGGGGCTGGCACATCCCATAGGCGTGGTATATTTTATCAACTATAACTTCGGAAACATAAGTCACACGAACTCGAAATTTGGTATGCAGGCGTTCCAATGGCAGGTGCTTTTAGGAGGGTATGTATAAACGAGTTTGTAAAAGGGGACGTCGCACATCCTATAGGCGTGGAATTTTTAGCTATAACTTCGGAATCTTAAATCCCACGAACTTTAAATTTAGTAAGCTTATAGAAGGGTAACGTATAAACGTGTTTGTAAATGGGGGCGTGGCACATCCCATAGGCGCGGAATTTCTTATCAGCTATAACTTCGGAACCATAAGTCCCACGAACTTGAAATTTGGTATGCGGACATACCAATGGTAGGTGCGTATAGAAGGATACGTAAAAGCGAGTTTGTAAAAGTGGGTGTGGCCCATCCCATTGGCGTGGAATTTTTATCAGCCATAACTTCGGAACCATAAGTACCACGAACTGGAAATTTGGTATGCAGACATATCAATGGTAGGCGCTTATACGAGGGTATATATAAACGTGTTTGTAAAAAGGGGGCGTGGCACATCCCATAGGCGTGGAATTTCTTATCAGCCGTAACTTCGGAACCAAGTCCTTCGAACTTGAAATTTGGTATGCAGACATATCAATCGTAGGTGCTTATACGAGGGTATATATAAACGAGTTTGTAAAAAGCGGCGTGACACATCCCATAGGCGTGGAATTTTTATCAGCCATAACTTCGGAACCTAAGTCCCATGAACTCGAAATTTGGTACGCAGACATATCAATAGTAAGTGCTTATATGAGGGTATAAATAAATGAGTTTGTAAAAGGGGGCATGACACGTCCTATAGGCGTCGAATCCTTTATCAGCACACACGAACTTAAAATTTGGTATTCAGACATAGGTATCTATGGGAGGTGTTCAGAGTAAAGTATATATAAATGGGTTTGTCAAAGGGGGATATACATATCGTCGTTTAAAGTACAAAACTGCGTATGGTCATTCGGCAAAACCGCGTAACTGGCATTGGTTGCCAAAAATTGGATTTGCTCACACAAGCTCTTGGCTCAATCATTATCCATTCGTTCTGAAATATACTAGCCAGAAATGCGATTTCTTTATAAAAAAGAAGACCATTTTGAAATATGAGTGTTTTTACCTTCTAGAAAATAATTTCTAAAACTGCACATTCGCGGTTTTGCATTTTGTTGATACGCGGTTTTGCACTTTAAACGACGATATATGTATTCATCTATTAGATAACTCGGATATTTAAAACTGGGGTTTTTGTTTAACCCTACCGTCTTTAGATTATTTTGAAATGGAAAGATTAAACCGTTTTTTGATCCCGCGATGCTGTTAAATGAAAAAGTCTCACACATAATGAATAAAACTCCTTCCGAATTAAGCATTCTACCAGAAATGTGCAGCTATACTAAAACAGCCAAGCGAATACGCAGCTAAACGGAATGTGCCGTAGAACACTAATTTTAATTTAGAATTTTGATCGTTACATTAATCCACCTAATATTAATAATGGAACAAGATTTGTAGTACAAAATATGATCAATATAGATTAGTTAAAACACGATAAAGCTAAAAGTATGGCTCATAAGAATGCCTTAATGTAAACAAAGAAAATAGTTTGTCTCCTTTAAATTATGCTGGACTGAATATTTGTATTACTGTTTTATATTTTTATTTGTTTACCCCGAACGACGTCGGGTACTATGCTAGTATTTTCTATGGGCGGAATACAAATTTTCGGGTGAATTTTCTTTCGGAAAAAACTCAGGATAAGGCAGATTATAAAAAATTATTAAACTTTCCATTTTTTATTTACCTAAATCACCTAATTTACCCACCTAAATTATTGGTTAAAAATACATGACATCCGCATCCGCATTCGCATCCGCGGATGTCTTAAATTTCCACATTCGCAACATCCCTAGTATGTATTCTTTCATATACATATATGTGGGCCGTTCTTACTGTTATATATCTTTAATCCACCCGCTTATTCCTTACCGAAAATTTTAAATAAAAATTTAACAAGTTTTAACCGCTGATACAGTACAGGTAGTAGTTTAAAATGGGTAACTGGGTAAACTTAATAAAGAAAACATATTCTCTGGTTAAATTAAAAAGCCTGCCTGGATAACACAAAATCCCAAGCTTGATAAACATTTGGTGCTATAAAAGTTTTATAAAGCTCTATTTGTAATTAGGAAAAATTCCGAATAAAAATAAAATTGATTGATAAAAATAGAGAGGGAATTATGACTATGAAAATAGAAAGTAAAAAACAGATACCTCGTGTTGAACGCACAACGGATCTAAAACCAAAAAAACTATAAATACATTGTTAATCATAAAAAAATGTATGATTCGAAAAATAATTTTTGAAATATGTAAAATTTTATTTTTTGTTTGGTTTTTTAAAGTTAAAGTTTTATTTACTTACAGTAACGAACAAAAGTATTGGCACAGTGAATTTTTCGCAATATTGGCAAAGTATTTTTTAGAAAAATTCCGAGTATGCAGATTAACAATCCATTCAATTTTAGTTTATCAAAGTGCAAGTTTGAAGTTGGTTGAAAATCTGAATATAAAATTGCAAATTCGTGGGCAGATTTATTGAATTTTCCTAAGTTTTTCACAAAGTTTACACATTTGATATTTATGCGTTTTGGTGTAGTATCAACTATGTTTTTATAGAAAATTATCGGAAATAAATTAAAAACTTTGCATATATGTAATGCGAAAATTCACTGTGCCAAAACTTTTGTTCGACAATGTACATATATCTGTAATTTGCTTTGTAGAGCAATCTTGCGGTTCTTTAAATAAAAAATAGATATCAGAAATTAATTTTTCGTATCAATAAACTCCCAAGCACAGGTTTGTTTAAAAAACAAAAAAACATCCGTAACACTTTATTAAATATTAATCTGCATTAGAATGGTTAAAAAAAATTTTTTTTGGAAATTCGTAAACGCTACCTCAAATTATTGTTATTTGTGATAAAAAAAGAAAAACGTGTTTTTTTATTTTGAAAAAAAAGTTTTCTTAGAGGCCGCGCTCGTCGGTTTTTTATAAAAACACTGATGTTCTCAATTTTTTTATTTTCTTGACATTTAAAATGCAGCTAAAAATTTTTTTTTTACATATAATTACTGTGGTTATATTGGGAAACATTCCCTTAATTACATACCTATCTTGGACAGTTAGAATGGGCCTAGTGCCCGAAAATATGCTCTCGAAAAGAGACTAGTAAAATTAAAACGTTGATACTGAACGATTTACGCGATGTCATGGGTTGGAACTTGTTACCAGGGGGTTTCTGGGGTGGCTAATTAGGAATCTGAAGTCAGTTTTTCCAAATTAAAAATGGCGGAACCAAAATGGCGATTAATTTTTTTAAAACATTATTGGATTTGCTTGAAAACCGGCACTCGATTACGAATCTGAAGTCAATTTTTTTAAATTTCGAAATGGCGGATCCAATATGGCGATCAAATTAAAAAAAAAATACTAAATTAAAACGTTGATACTGAACGTTTTAAGCATTTTCAAGGGTTTAAACTCGTTTCCAGGGGGTTTCTGGGGTTGCTGATTACGAATTTGTTGTCATATTTTCAAAATTCAAAATGTCGGTTAAGAGTTTCAAACAAATCCAATCATTTTTTTAAAGTTGGTCGCCATTTTGGATCCACCATTTTGAATTTTGAAAATCTGACATCAGATTCGTAATCAGCGACCTCAGAAACCCGCTGGAAACGTGTGTTAACCCTTGACAATGTTTAAAACTTTCAGTATCAACGTTTTGATTTTAGTACTTTTTTTTTAATTTGATCGCCATATTGGATCCGCCATTTTGAATTTAAAAAAATTGACTTCTGATTCGTAATCGGCGACCCCAAAAATCATTTCAATCATTTAAAAAAAAATGGACCGCCATTTTGAATTTCGAAAAACTGACTTCAGATTCCTAATTAGAAACCCCATAAACCCCCTGGTAACAAGTTCCAACCCATGACAATGCGTAAATCGTTCAGCATCAACGTTTTAATTTTACTAGTGTCTTTTCAAAAGCATATTTTCGGGAACTAGACCCATTCTAATTGTCCAAGACAGGTGTGTAATTAAAGGAAAGTTCCCCAATAATACCAGAGTAATTATATGTAAAAAAAAAACAATTTTTAGCTGCATTTTAACATGTCAAGAAAATAAAAAAATTTAAACCTCAGCGTTTTTATAAAAAACCTCTAAAACATTTTTTTTCAAAATAAAAAATACGTGTCTCTTTTTTATCACTAATAACCATATTTTGATGTAGCGATTATGAATTTCGAAAAAGAGTGTTTTTATGAACCACTCTAATCTGCATATTTTATCAATTCGGCGGAATATTTTTTAATGTATGTTGCCGCATAACTTTGGACTACGTTACCCGTTTTCTATACTTATTTTTTAAGGGAAAAGTGGTTCCTCAGAGGTAGTCTGCTACTAATTGAGGGTAGATCCGATAACTGGGCCATGAAGAAATTTACGGTGTTCGTAAATTTGTATATGAGAATTGAAGTCGGTTTTGTTTTTTGTTTAAAATTTACTCCAGTGTCCACAGCTTCTCTAAAAGAGTCATAGGCCATATTTTTTTTAGTTCAATTGTGGAACATTTCTATAACCAGCTTCGGCTAATACTTCGGCTTTGGGTAGCAACCCGACTCAAAAATATGTTCAGTAGTAAGCTTTCTTAAACCTTTTTAATTTGATAACCATATTGCAATATTTACATCATCTTACCAATTTAATTTAATTAAATTTTGAAACAGGTCGCAACCCTCTCAAAAATATTTTCGCCTGTAAGCCTTCTTTCTTTTGACACCCATATTGTGATAATATCATAATTAATTCATTTATGTCATTAATTTACTTATACTGAAAGTTCTAAACAGGTGGCAACTCTCTATTTTTTCTGGTTTTAACCATCCGGATATTAAAAAAAACAAACCACAAAAATAAAAATATTCAAATCGGTGAAGCCGTTTTCGAGTCTTAGCGAGCCTAACGGACAGCAATTAATTTTTATACATAAGATATCTTCTTTTAAAAATACGCAGGCTCGATATTGACATTAGAGCTATGGTCTGGAGGAATTTTTTTCTTAGAATTTTATGAAGAATCCGGATATGCTATGAACGATGTCGAAAAAATCGATTCATACAAATTGAGCCACCCTAATATACATAAATATATGTCAATCAGTGCGGCACAAGAATGGCTATGTGCGAGATCCCTCACACTTGCAACGCACAAAACAGAAGCAGTTCTTATAATAATAATAATAATAATAGATTGGTGCTTACACATATGTTAGTGTTTGGCCGAGCTTCTCCTCCGATTTGTGGCGTGCGCCTTGATGTTGTCACACAAAGTGGAGGGACCTACAGTTTTACGCCGACTCCGAACGGCGATTGTATTTATATGAGGAACTGTTTTTCATGGCAGAAATACACTCGGAGGTTTGCCATTGCCTGCCGAGCGGCGACCGCTGCTAAGAAAAAACCTTTTTTCTAATTTTTTTTGCCATGTTGCTTTGACCAGGGCTTGAACCCAGGCACTGCGGAGTGGAAGCGCGCACTGCTTACCACTACACCAGAGCGGCCGTTATAATCAGCCGCAAAAAAGTGGAAGGTGTAACAATAACTTTCGGAGGGAGTGGAATATCATCAAAGCCCTACGTAAAATACCTCGGGGTATTGATAGATCATCGTTTATGCTTCCGAGATCATCTCAACTACTTCAACGAGAAGGTGGCGAGGGTAACGTTATCTTTGCTCAGACTGATGGCAGACATTGGGGGACCTAAGCAGCAGTTTAGACTAGTACTAGCCGGGTAGTTAGATCCATACTCATGTACGGATGTACAATCTGGTACGACGCATTTAAACGCTCATCGTACGTTCAGGGTATGAACGCAACTATGATCAATATAGATTAGTTAAAACACGATAAAGCTAAAAGTATGGCTCATAAGAATGCCTTAATGTAAACAAAGAAAATAGTTTGTCTCCTTTAAATTATGCTGGACTGAATATTTGTATTACTGTTTTATATTTTTATTTGTTTACCCCGAATGACGTCGGGTACTATGCTAGTATTTACTTTGGGCGGAATACAAATTTTCGGGAAAAACTCAGGATAAGGCAGATTATAAAAAATTATTAACCTTTCCATTTTTTATTTACCTAAATCACCTAATTTACCCACCTAAATTATTTGTTAAAAATACATGACATCCGCATCCGCATTCGCATCCGCGGATGTCTTAAATTTCCACATTCCCAACATCCCTAGCATGTATTCTTTCATATACATATATGTGGGCCGTTCCTACTGTTATATATTTTTCATCCATCCGCTTATTCCTTACCGAAAATTTTAAATAAAAATTTAACAAGTTTTAACCGCTGATACAGTACAGGTAGTAGTTTAAAATGGGTAACTGGGTAAACTTAATAAAGAAAACATATTCTCTGGTTAAATTAATAAGCCTGCCTGGATAGCACAAAATCCCAAGCTTGATAAACATTTGGTGCTATAAAAGTTTTATAAAGCTCTACTTATAATTAGGAAAAATTCCGAATAAAAATAAAATTGATTGATAAAAATAGAGAGGGAGTTATGACTATGAAAATAGAAAGTAAAAAACAGATACCTCGTGTTGAAAGCACAAAGGATCTAAAACCAAAGAAACTATAAATAATTAATCATAAAAAAAATGTATGATTCGAAAAATAATTTTGAAATATTGTAAAATTTTATTTTTTGTTTGGTTTTTTAAAGTTAAAGTTTTACTTGCTTACAGTAACGAACAAAAGTATTGGCACAGTGAATTTTTCGCAATATTGGCAAAGTATTTTTTAGAAAACTTCCAAGTATGCAGATTAATAATCCATTCAGTTCTAGTTTATCAAAGTGCAAGTTTGAAGTTGGTTGAAAATCTGAATATAAAATTGCAAATTCGTGGGCAGATTTATTGAATTTTCCTGAGTTTTTCACAAAGTTTACACATTTGATATTTATGCGTATTGGTGTAGTATGAACTATGTTTTTATAGAAAATTATCGGAAATAAATTAAAAACTTTGCATATATGTAATGCGAAAATTCACTGTGCCAAAACTTTTGTTCGACAATGTACATATATCTGTAATTTGCTTTGTAGTGCAATCTTGCGGTTCTTTAAATAAAAACTAGATAACAGAAATTAATTTTTCGTATCAATAAACTCTTAAGCACAGGTTTGTATTAAAAAAAAAACATCCGTAACACTTTATTAAATATTAGTCTGCATTAGAGTGGTTCAAAAAAATTTTTTGGAAATTCATAAACGCTACCTCCAATTATTGTTATTTGTGATAAAAAAAAAAGAAACGTGTTTTTTNTTAATTTTTCGTATCAATAAACTCTTAAGCACAGGTTTGTATTAAAAAAAAAAACATCCGTAACACTTTATTAAATATTAGTCTGCATTAGAGTGGTTCAAAAAAATTTTTTGGAAATTCATAAACGCTACCTCCAATTATTGTTATTTGTGACAAAAAAAAAAGAAACGTGTTTTTTCCATTTTGAAAAAAAAGTTTTCTTAGAGGCCGCGCTGGTCGGTTTTTTATAAAAACGATGATGTTCTCAATTTTCTTATTTTCTTGACATGTTAAAATGCAGCTAAATATTTGTTTTTTACATATAATTACTCTGGTATTATTGGGAAACATTCCCTTAATTACATACTTATATTGGACAGTTAGAATGGGCCTAGTGCCGAAAATATGCTCTCGAAAAGAGACTAGTAAAATTAAAACGTTGATACTGAACGATTTACGCGTTATCATGGGTTGGAACTTGTTATCAGGAGGTTTCTGGGGTGGCTAATTAGGAATCTGAAGTCAGTTTTTCCAAATTAAAAATGGCGGAACCAAAATGGCGATTAATTTTTTTAAAACATTATTGGATTTGCTTGAAAAGCGGCACTCGGGAGTTTTTGAGATCGCCGATTACGAATCTGAAGTCAATTCTTTTAAATTTGAAATGGCGGATCCAATATGGTGATCAAATTAAAAAAAAAAATACTAAATTAAAACGTTGATACTGAACGTTTTAAGCATTTTCAAGGGTTTAAACTCGTTTCCAGGGGGTTTCTGGGATTGCTGATTACGATTTTGTTGTCATATTTTCAAAATTCAAAATGTCGGTTAAGAGTTTCAAACAAATCCAATCATTTTTTTTAAGTTGGTCGGCATTTTGGATCCACCATTTTGAATTTTGGAAATCTGACATCAGATTCGTAATCAGCACTCAGAAACCCGCTGGAAACGTGTTTTAACCCTTGACAATGTTTAAAACTTTCAGTATCAACGTTTTGATTTTAGTACTTTTTTTTTAATTTGATCGCCATTTTGGATCCGCCATTTTGAATTTAAAAAAATTGACTTCTGATTCGTAATCGGCGACCCCAAAAACTCTCGAGTGCCGGGTTTCGAATAAATCCAATCATTTAAAAAAAATGGACCGCCATTTTGGAATTTCGAAAAACTGACTTCAGATTCCTAATTAGCAACCCCATAAACCCCCTGGTAACAAGTTCCAACCCATGACAATGCGTAAATCGTTCAGTATCAACGTTTTAATTTTACTAGTGTCTTTTCGATAGCATATTTTCGGGAATTAAACCCATTCTAATTGTCCAATACAGGTGTGTAATTAAAGGAAAGTTCCCCAATAATACCAGAGTAATTATATGTAAAAAAAACAAATTTTTAGCTGCATTTTAACATGTCAAGAAAATAAAAAATTTTAACCTCTGCGTTTTTATAAAAAACCTCTAAGAAAACTTCTTTTTTTTTCAAAATAAAAAATACGTGTCTCTTTTTTATCACAAATAACCATATTTTGATGTAGCGATTATGAATTTCGAAAACGAGTGTTTTTATGAACCACTCTAATCTGCATATTTTATCAATTCGGCGGAATATTTTTTAATGTACGTTGCCGCATAACTTTGGACTACGTTACCCGTTTTCTATACTTATTTTTTNTGCATATTTTATCAATTCGTCGGAATATTTTTTTATGTATGTTGCCGCATAACTTTGGACTACGTTACCCGTTTTCTATAATTATTTTTTAAGGGAAAAGTGGCTCCTCATAGGTAGTCTGCTATTAATTGAGGGTAAATCCGATAATTGGGCCATGAAGAAATTAACGGTAGTCGTAAATTTGTATATGAGAATTGAAGTCGGTTTTGTTTTTTGTTTAAAATTTCCTCCAGTGTCCACAGCTTCTCTAAAAGAGTCATAGGCCATATTTTTTTTTTAGTTCAATTGTGGAACATTTCTATAACCAGCTTCGGCTAATACTTCGGCTTTGGGTGGCAACCCGACTCAAAAATATGTTCAGTAGTAAGCTTTCTTAAACCTTTTTAATTTGATAACCATATTGCAATATTTACTTCATCTTACCAATTTAATTTAATTAAATTTTGAAACAGGTGGCCTGTAAGCCTTCTTTCTTTTGACACCCATATTGTGATAATATCACAATTAATTAATTTATGTCATTAATTTATTTATACTGAAAGTTTTAAACAGGTGGCAACTCTCAATTTTTTCTAGTTTTAACCATCCGGATATTATAAAAAACAAACCACAAAAATAAAAATATTCAAATCGGTCAAGCCGTTTTCGAGTCTTAGCGAGACTAACGGACAGCAATTAATTTTTATACATAAGCAGGGAACGGATTTTTAAGACCTAAAAACCCATAAAAAAGGCAAAGTAAAGTAACGAAATAGGCTGGAAAAGGCAAAACAAAATAGCGAAAAAGGCAGGAAAAGGCACTAGGTATTGCAAAAAAGGCAAGAAAAGGCAAACAACATATGGAAAAAGGCAGGAAAAGGCAAAAAAAAGGTATTGCAAAAAAAGCAAAATAAGGCACTAAAAAAAGACAGAAAATACGAAGAACATTAAAAAAATATATTTATTTTAGAAATACTTATATTACAAGTAAAAAGAGAAAAACTATGAACTAGTTTCATTATATGAAAAAATTGTACTTTGAATCTTTGACTATTTTATCCTTTCGAGTTTCTAACTCATAAAAGTTTAATCTGTATAGTTGTAGTAACATTGAACCACAAGATGCATTTTGAAGTTTTCTGGCAGCATTTTCATTAGATTTTCGCGAAGAAAAGCCTCGAATGTACTAAATGTGCACTCGACGTAAGTTGATACAAGTGGAGCCCAATTTAAATATGGAACGTTTGAAACGTTCATATTATCAGAAATAACAGCGCTTTCCTCGCCCTTTACAATTTTATTTTATTATTTTTGAATTTTTTCAACACCAGTTTGGCAAGAGGTCCCTGTGCTTCTATAAGCCGCATGGACATGTGAATATTTTTTAATCTTAAAAAAAAAGTTGTAAATGCTATAATCACTTTTTTAAAGGTAGAAAAGGCAAAAAAAGGCAAATATCTTAAAAAAGGCAAAAAAAAGGCAAATATCTTAAAAAAGGCAAAAAAAGGCAACTTCAAATGTGTATATATGGAATCAGGGAAAGCTAAATCGTGGACATTGTTAATCGAATATACTCTATCTCTTTAGCAGAAAAAAAGGCAATTTCCATAAAATCCGTTCCCTGTACATAAGATCTGTGAAAAAACGTTTGCTATACAAACCACGTGAACCGTATTAAAGAAAAGACGGCTGTATGCTGCGAGTGTGAATTTATTACTAACTCAATTAAAACCACCAATTTAACAGGAAAGCTCTTAGCCTCTCTCAAAATAAAGTAATTAGTTACAGTTATTAATTGACATCCTCGGGCCCCACCATGACTGCTTGGATTTCTAGCGGGAATAAAAGCTGGATCGGCCTCCTAAGGACTTGCCGGTCCTGCAGCCTTACGTCGCAAGCTCGAATACGACCATCTCGACCCATATACACAGATATTACGACAGCTAGCTTCCATAACAGCCTCGACTGGTGATCGCTCTTAACCAAAACAACATCGCCTGCTTTTATGCTACGTGCCGGATTGGTTTTGTTGAAATGAATCGTGCGAAGTTGGCACAGATACTCGTTACGCCAACGTTTTAAATATCGCTTAAGTAATAACCTTCTTGTCTGCCACATTTTGTTGATCGAACCGCCATCTGAAGTAAAATTTTCGCCTCCCAGTATACCGCAGTCGCCCAAAAAATGCGCTGGGGTTAAAGGTTGTAAGTCGTTCGGGTCACCTGATACATACGTGAGTGGCCTTTGGTTTACCACGCTCTCTGCCTCCGTTACTAGGGTTGCCAAGTCAGAATAAGAAAGTTTGGCCTTACCAATAGCTGATTTTAGACAATCCTTTACCGTTTTCACCAATCTCTCCCAGAAGCCTCCCCACCATGCTGCTCGTTCCGGAATAAATTGCCATTTAATACCATGTTTCGCGGCGAGCCGCTGGACTTCATTTCGGCTCATCATACGTTCAAGCGTCTGCAACTCACGATCAGCTCTCTTAAACGTCTTGGCATTGTCCGATATAATGGTGGCTGGCACTCCTCGCCTAGCGATGAACCTGCGCAAGGAATTAATACAGCTATTCACAGTCATGTTATCCACCAGCTCTAAATGTACTGCTCGAACAGCGGCACAAGTAAAGAGCATTATGTAAACTTTTTTCAACGTATCTCTATTGTCGGCAGCCACATAGAGTGGACCAGCAAAGTCTAATCCCGTTGTCTCAAATGGCCTGCTCGTGGCAACCCGTTTCACTGGTAGAATGGCCCAAGGTTCTGATGCACTTTTTCCATGCAACCTTTTGCAAATAACGCAGCGTTGCAGGATGGATTTGATAAGCTGGCGGCCTTGTACGACCCAGAATCGCTTCCTTATCTTTGTTAACGTTGCGTTAACACCGCAGTGCATCATCCGCTGATGCGTATCCAGTATTATTAAACGAGTTAAGTGTGACTCCTTAGGCAGCAAGATCGGGTTACATAATTGGCCAAACTCTTCAGGTGGTAAACGCCCGGATAGGCGAAGGATTCCATCAACTAAAATAGGGTTAAGACTAATTATTTTTGAATGTGATGGCAGCTTTTGCCCTTTCAGCAAAGTCTGGAATTCATCTCCGTAGAACGATTGCTGCTCCATTTTGATCCAATATTTTTCAGCTTCCTGAAAATCTTCCGTGCCGATTTCGCAGGATCCGATAGCCTCTGTCCGCTCACTCTTAGTACGTTTTTCCATACTAAGTTTGATACGTTTAAGAAAAATAAAGATATACGCCGTGATACGTAGAACGCGCTGGAGAGAGCTGTAATCTTTTATCTGAAACAATGGTTCTTTAGTGGAAATCTCTCTATTAATCGGTGTAGGAGCACTTGTCAGCAGGGTTGTATGAACATCGCTTTTCCAGCTAGAAGCATCCTCCAATAGCCAAAATGGACCTAATTTCCATAAATCAAAACTAAGTAATGATTTTGCTGTGATGCCTCTAGTCAAAAGGTCAGCTGGGTTATTTTTGCCTTCATAATGTCTCCAGTCGTATAAATTAGTTAGCTTATTAATTTCAATTACCTTGGACTTTACGTGTTGATTCGAGCGATTGCCATTTCCGTTTATCCAATTCAGTGCGATATTTGAATCCGTCCATAAGTTAATAGATGAGAATTCGACATCCAAAGTTGAAACCAAAAAACCCTTCAACCGGGCAGCTATCAACGCAGCTTCGGTAGGGAAAGTTCAGATGACGAAGTTCCCTTCAAGGGGCTTACCCTGTTCTTTGAGCAAATGAATTTTACTGAAATCTCTCCGAGAGCACTTATGTCACGGATATAAGCCACCACTCCATAAGCTGATGGACTAGCGTCTGCAAAAATATGCAGTTCAACCCTTGAGTCGACGAATTTGATCAAAGCTCTCGGCATGGAGAATTGCTTTAAACACGATAAATCACTGCACCAACTTTGAAATTTATTAGCAAATTCTTCGGACAGCGGTTGATCCCAATCTACATTTTCTTTCCATATTCTCTGTAGCAAAATTTTTATATTGACCGTAAATGGCCCCAGGAATCCCAGCGGATCGTAAACCTTCGCCATCGCTTTCATAACACTACGCTTGATTGGTTTCAGGCATTTGACATACTGCTATGCGTCTTCTATGTCCACGTTTATTTCATCACTATAAGTATCCCAATTTATTCCAAGTACCTTTTGATTAATCAGCAAACCATCACATTCGCCAAGAGAGAATCGTCGTTTCAAATCAATATCGTTACTCTTCCACTTACGTAAATTGAATCCGCCGGCTTTCATAATAGTCATCGCACCGCGGAATAGAAGCTCGGCATCCTGTGATGACTTTACGCTCGTAACCAAGTCATCTACATAAAACGACTTCTGCAATGTGTCGCAAATCATGCCATAATTCGGCTTATTAAATTTCAAGTGCGTTTGAATAGTGGCAGCAAGCAAAAACGGGCTAAACGTTACTCCAAATGTTACTCTTGACATACGTAATTCAACGACTGGAGGCAATTTCGAAAACGATTCTGGTAACGTCTCGTACCACAAGAATCGGTGTGTATCTCGATCTGCTTCATCAATGGATATTTGTAAGAACGCCTTCTCGATGTCAGCAACTATCGCAATATGGTAGCACCGAATCAGCCATTAAATTCTCACCTGGGCTTAGATGGTCATTAAGGGAAGCGAGGTCATTTTCACTTGAGGATGCGTCGAAAACAATACGCATTTTCGTTGTTGTTTTGTCTTCTCTGTATACTGGTCGATGAGGCATATAATAAGCGATTTGATCATTATGATTAGCTAATACGCGCTCCGCGATTCCGGCATTAAGGAGTTCTCTGATACCGCAGTCGTACTCAATTAATTTTTCGCGATTTTTCATTAGTTTAATCGTTAGCCCACGGAGCCGGTTCAGTGCATTCGATTTGTTATTATGTAAAGTCTCTTTCGGAATCTTCCATGGCAAACTCACCGAATAGCGCATTCCTATTTTTTCGATTTTCACGTCATGCACAGCGGATGCGTTTTCATTATAAACTGCGATACCGATAGCTTCTAANATGGTTCAGTGCATTCGATTTGTTATTATGTAAAGTCTCTTTCGGAATCTTCCATGGCAAACTCACCGAATAGCGCATTACTATTTTTTCGATTTGCACGTCGTGCACAGCGGATGCGTTTTCATTATAAACTGCGATACCGATAGCTTCTAAGTCCCAAAACTTGGTAACATCAACTTGCTCTTCGCGATTCTCAATTATGCTTAACGCGCACTTAGAATTCTCATTGTAGCCGCAGCAGCCTTGTATGGTCCATCCAAAGAAAGTATCTACTGCCATTAAATTCTCACCGATATTATCGTTAGTACCCAGGTGAAATTTCCAATAGTTATCTTGGCCAATTAGAAGATTAATGCCACCAATTAAGTTTTCGCTAGATATTCTATTTTCGGTTAATTTTGCTTGCAAATGCATAAACGATTGACCCTCGAAGCGCGGCTCGGGTAAAACGTCCGCGCATATTATAGGCACCACGGAAGCACATATTTCAATCATCTGGTCCGAATATTGACTTTGCACTTTGACATTTACGCGTCTCAACCGAGTTAACTGCTTTCGCTGGTTATTTTCACCGAATGCAAATATGCGGGCTTGGTCGTAACCGACGGTTGTTAGTTTTAGGTAATTCGCCAAAGATTCGCTCACGTAGGTGCCTTGACTGCCATTGTCCATTANAGTGTTAGTTTCAGGTAATTCGCCAAAGATTCGCTCACGTAGGTGCCTTGACTGCCATTGTCCATTATTATTCGTGAAAGCACTCTTTTAGTTTCGCTTGACAAAATGGCTTTCGCGGTTTGCAAATAAATATCATTATTTTCCGGACGCGCTGCCGAATGTAATGTAGTGGAGGTACTATTTACCACCGCGACCGAACTGCTGGAGGTCTGATGCTCTCCCAACGGAGGAATAGCAGTTTCATATCTTTTAGTTTTAGCTTCGCACAATGGCGTTATATGTCGGCCATTACAGTTGTTGCATTTCAGCCATTGATTTTTGCAAAACTTCGAACTGTGATTAGGCTTAGCGCAACGATAACACCTACCTTCTCGCTTTAATATATGTTTTCGCTGTTCGATGTCCATGTTTTCTTTGCAATCTTTTATGTCGTGATTTGATCGTTTACAAAAAATACACGGCTTGCGAACTACATTTGTACTGGTATATAAGCCCACAGCGGTTCCGTTAACTATTTTTGTGTTTTTACGCTCTGCGTCGC
>NW_016157467.1:187659-201021 GCF_001687245.7 Rhagoletis zephyria
GAGGAGCTGTTTTTCATGGCAGAAATACACTCGGAGGTTTGCCATTGCCTGCCGAGCGGCGACCGCTGCTAAGAAAAAACCTTTTTTCTAAATTTTTTCGCGATGTTGCTTTGACCAGGGCTTGAACCCAGGCACTGCTGAGTGGAAGCGCGCACTGCTTACCACTACACCACAGCGGCCGTTATAAACAGCCGCAAAAAAGTGGAAGGTGTAACACTAACTGCCGGAGGGAGTGGAATCTCATCGAAGCCATACGTAACATACCTCGGGGTATTGATAGATCATCGATTATGCTTCCGTGATCATCTCAACTACTTCAACTACTCCAGACTGATGGCAGACATTGGGGGACCTAAGCAGCAGTTTAGACTAGTACTAGCAGGGGTAGTTAAATCCATACTCATGTACGGATGTACAATCTGGTACGACGCATTTAAAATAGAGAGGGAGTTATGACTATGAAAATAGAAAGTAAAAAACAGATACCTCGTGTTGAAAGCACAAAGGATCTAAAACCAAAAAAACTATAAATAATGAATCATAAAAAATGTATGATTCGAAAAATAATTTTGAAATATTGTAAAATTTTATTTTTTGTTTGGTTTTTTAAAGTTAAAGTTTTACTTACTTACAATAACGAACATAAGTATTGGCACAGTGAATTTTTCGCAATATTGGCAAAGTATTTTTTAGAAAAATTCCAAGTATGCAGATTAAAAATCCATTCAATTTTAGTTTATCAAAGTGCAAGTTTGAAGTTGGTTGAAAATATGAATATAAAATTGCAAATTCGTGGGCAGATTTATTGAATTTTCCTGAGTTTTTCACAAAGTTTACACATTTGATATTTATGCGTTTTGGTGTAGTATGAACTATGTTTTTATAGAAAATTATCGGAAATAAATTAAAAACTTTGCATATATGTAATGCGAAAATTCACTGTGCCAAAACTTTTGTTCGACAATGTATATATATCTGTAATTTGCTTTGTAGAGCAATCTTGCGGTTCTTTAAATAAAAAATAGATATCAGAAATTAATTTTTCGTATCAATAAACTCCCAAGCACAGGTTTGTTTAAAAAACAAAAAAAAACATCCGTAACACTTTATTAAATATTGATCTGTGGTTTCAAACAAATCCAATCATTTAAAAAATATGGACCGCCATTTTGGATCCGCCATTTTGAATTTCGAAAAACTGACTTCAGATTCCTAATTAGCAACCCCATAAACCCCCTGGTAACAAGTTCCAACCCATGACAATGCGTAAATCGTTCAGTATCAACGTTTTAATTTTACTAGTGTCTTTTCGAGAGCATATTTTCGGGAACTAGACCAATTCTAATTGTCCAAGACAGGTGCGTAATTAAAGGAAAGTTCCCCAATAATACCAGAGTAATTATATGTAAAAAACTAATTTTTAGCTGCACTTTAACATGTCAAGAAAATAAAAAAATTTAAACCTCAGCGTTTTTATAAAAAACTCCTAAGAAAACTTTTTTTTTTCAAAATAAAATATACGTGTCTCTTTTTTATCACAAATAACCATATTTTGATGTAGCGATCATGAATTTCGAAAAATTGTGTTTTTATGAACCACTCTAATCCGCATATTTTATCAATTCGTCGGAATATTTTTTTATGTATGTTACCGCATAACTTTGGACTACGTTACCCGTTTTCTATAATTATTATATTTTTAAGGGAAAAGTGGTTCCTCAGAGGTAGTCTGCTACTAATTGAGGGTAGATCCGATAATTGGGCCATGAAGAAATTAACGGTACTCGTAAATTTGTATATGAGAATTGAAGTCGGTTTTGATTTTTGTTTAAAATTTACTCCAGTGTACAAAGCTTCTCTAAAAGAGTCATAGGCCACATTTTTTTTAGTTCAATTGTGGAACATTTCTATAACCAGCTTCGGCTAATACTTCGGCTTCGGGTGGCAACCCGACTCAAAAATATGTTCAGCAGTAAGCTTTCTTAAACCTTTTTAATTTGATAACCATATTGCAATATTTACTTCATCTTACCCATTTAATTTAATTAAATTTTAAAACAGGTGGCAACCCCCCTCAAAAATATTTTCGCCTGTAAGCCTTCTTTCTTTTGCACCCATATTGTGATAATATCACAATTTATTAATTTATGTAATTAATTTACTTATACTGAAAGTTTTAAACAGGTGGCAACTCTCTATTTTTCTGGTTTTAACCATCCGAATATTATAAAAACAAACTACAAAAATAAAAATATTCAAATCGGTCAAGTCGTTTTCGAGTCTTAGCGAGACTAACGGACAGCAATTAATTTCGACAATTGACATTCGAGCTATGGTCTGGAGGAATTTTTTTCTTAGAATTTTATGAAGAATCCGGATATGCTAGGAACGATGTCGAAGAAAATCGATTCATACAAATTGACCCGCCCTAAGGTACATATATATATGGCAATCAGTGCGGCACAAGATTGGCTATGTGCGAGATCCCTCACACTTGCAACGCACAAAACAGAAGCAGTTCTTATAATAATAATAATAATAGATTGGTGCTTACACATATGTTAGTGTTTCGCCGAGCTTCTCCTCCGATTTGCGGCGTGCGCCTTGATGTTGTCACAAAAAGTGGAGGGACCTACAGTTTTACGCCGACTCCAAACGGCGATTGTATTTATATGAGGAGCTGTTTTTCATGGCAGAAATACACTCGGAGGTTTGCCATTGCCTGCCGAGCGGCGACCACTGCTAAGAAAAAACCTTTTTTCTAAATTTATTTGCGATGTTGCTTTGACCAGGGCTTGAACCCAGGCGCTGCGGAGTGGAAGCGCGCACTGCTTACCACTACACCACAGCGGCCGTTATAATCAGCCGCAAAAAAGTGGAAGGTGTAACACTAACTGTCGGAGGTAGTGGCATCTCATCAAAGCCCTACGTAAAATACCTCGGGGTATTGATAGATCATCGTTTATGATTCCGAGATCATCTCAACTACTTCAACGAGAAGGCGGCGAGCGTGACGTCATCTTTGACCAGACTGATGGCAGACATTGGGAGCCTAAGCAGCAGTTTAGACTAGTACTAGCAGGGGTAGTTAGATCCATACNCATCTCATCAAAGCCCTACGTAAAATACCTCGGGGTATTGATAGATCATCGCTTATGATTCCGAGATCATCTCAACTACTTCAACGAGAAGGCGGCGAGCGTGACGTCATCTTTGACCAGACTGATGGCAGACATTGGGGGCCTAAGCAGCAGTTTAGACTAGTACTAGCAGGGGTAGTTAGATCCATACTCATGTACGGATGTACAATCTGGTACGATGCATTTAAACGCTCATCGTACGTTCAGGGTATGAACGCAACTTATCCCTTATACGTATTAAGATCATGCTCTGCATACAGAACAGTTTTGGAAGACGCAGCACTTGTCATCTCCGGGATGCTCCCACTTGACCTATTGGCGTAGGAAGCAGTTGGGAAAAGAAAGGATAAGCACAGGAACAATTCGCACCTCTTTATGACGATAAAACAGCATATTTCAGGTGGACACATCGCCTCATCCCTAATATCGATATATGTATCCACAGACAAACCTACCTAACACAATTCCTTAGCGGGCATGGATGTTTTAAGGCCTACCTTCATCGCTTTGGACATGAAAGCAGTCCATACTGCGACTACTGTGGTCCTGATGAAATAAGGGATGCGGAACACGTACTCTTTTCGTGTCCCCGATTCAGCACCCAGAGAAAAAAGCTCAATCAACGTCTCGGCAGCGTAGTTACACCCGAAACACTAGTCCCACTGGCACTGCAAAGCCAATACGCTTGGAAGGAATTTAAAGCCACTTGTGCCCTAGTTATGCAGAAACTTCGCAACAGCGAGCAAGTGAGACGCAGACAAGAATGACAGGCGAGGTAGGAAGCAGCCACATTATTCTATCTGGCTCAGGCCAGATAAAAAGCCTGTTTTCCTAGAAAAGTTACGGCACGAAGAGGGCGAACCTCTAAAAAATTTTATAAGCAGCAATAAATCGCTGTACCCGGACATTAATTGACTTTGAATCGAACTTCTTAGTTGTAAAATACCAAGGGGGTGGGTAGGTTTAATACCAAAACAAGACGAACTGTGGGTGGAATCATGTGAACAGTAACGGACGTAGAGCTCCGTGCTCAAACCGCCTCCCGACGAAATACTCAACGGTGGTGCCGGCGGGATCAGTACATAGACGGTAGGGGGTTTAGTGGGTTAAAGTCTCACACTGACGGTTTTTCGGGGTTAGGCTTTCGATGCTTTCTCCTCTGAAAAAAAAAACATATACCTATATATGTACAAACATTTTTATGCGTTTCTCTNGGTACATAGACGGTAGGGGGTTTAGTGGGTTAAAGTCTCACACTGACGGTTTTTCGGGGTTAGGCTTTCGATGCTTTCTCCTCTGAAAAAAAAACATATACCTATATATGTACAAACATTTTTATGCGTTTCTCTTTTTACGTGTTTATAATTTTTCTAAATAAAGAATTTACTAATTATTGACCAAAATATGGTTTTCGAAACCTTCGTAAATTTATATTTATTAATAATCATCGGCAAATTTGATGAAAATATTGGTTCCCTTAAATGTGTTCAGAAAATGTTGTGTTTCCACGACAAGTGATTCGCTCTCCTATTCGAAATTCACTCTCTCATTCGTAATTGGCGCCCCAATTGCGAACTGAATAATATGATTCGCCATACAAAATTTCGCGAGCGAATCACTTCTAGAGTCCGGCCGATTAATCGGCCGATGCCGGGTAGTATAGGCCAAAAGAATCGGCATCGGCCTTTGTTGGCCGATTATTGAATGAGGTAATGTTACTTAGTTATTTGATTATTTTTTTCTTTTGTTATTATATAAGTTCATGAAAGCATTTGTTTTTGAAATGAATTTAATTCAGCATTTAATCGGCCGAAGCATCGGCCGAATCTTTGCCGATTAAATCCTGAATATAATTTCTTTTTAAGAACAAATTCTTTCGTAAATTTTTAGAATAACAAAAGAAAAACATAATCAAATAACTAAATAACAATACCTCATTCAAGAATCGGCCAAAAACGCCAATTCCGATTCTTTTGGCCGATACTAGACTCGGCACCGGCCGATTCATCGGTCCGACTCTAATAACTTCATTCGTATGTGATTCAGATCCAATCACCTTTCGAATCACGAACAAATCGCTGTATTCTCTAATCTGTATCGTAAATTAATCGAAAACAGCATAGACCACACACATGCCCACCAGAAAAAATATTGGAAATTAGCTAGATTCGTTAAAATTATTGATTTAGCTATTTATTCACTTCACATTTTTTCTTCGTTGTTGACATACACAATAAACAACCCATTAAACAATAAATAAAAGTAAAAGTATGTTCACATATAAAAATTATCCCAATCAAAGCTTGCTTTTTAACCACCCCGTTTACACAGGCAAATCTCAGATTATTACCCGTCAAATTTGTTGTGCTTGTTATTCTCACATTTCAAGGAAAATTTATGTTTCTTCTCTAAGCCACCTTGATCACTTTTTTCTGCTATATTAAGCAATTTAAATATGTTTAACTTAATACAATTCAACAATAATATTTTATTAAAAATAGCTTTAAAAACCTTTCTTCCTTNTTTTATATTCAACAATAATATTTTATTAAAAATAGCTTTAAAAACCTTTCTTCCTTGCTAGCGTCCATTCTTGTTTACTTTTGCATTTGGAATTTCTGCTCTTTTTCGAAAAAATAATCGATAAAACTAGGTTGGACAGGGAAAAGTTATCTGTTAAATTTGAGATTATTATATAATTACAGATTAACAAAGGACGAATTTTGTGTGGCTAATCTTTTTTTTCTAATTACAGATTAGGGAGTTAAGGTCGAAAATGAGGATAATCTTCTTATACATATGTAAACCTAGTATAAAGAAAAAGAAGCAGGGATGCCATGTGAATTACGAATATGTCGTGTATACAGGGTGATTCGCCGTTCGTAATTGAGAGAGCGAACAACGTGATTCAGTTGTAAGAGAACGTAAATTACCGAGAACTGTAAGTGCCACTTTTTTCGAGCCAACTGAACAGGCTAAGCGCATTTTAAGAGCGACCAATATTTGGAATACTTAACAGCGAAAGCAAGATACAAAGCAGAAAAGAAGAATATTAGCAGAGCTAAATCTCAGAGAGCGTTTTGAATCTTAATTAAATATGAATATTGGAGATTTTTGGGAAAATTTTCAAATAGAAAACCCAAAAGTGTAAGATTTTTTTGTGAAAATACTTGTTTTAGTAAAAAAATTAAATTTTTTTCCATGATTTGTACAAGTAATATGAAATTAAATCGAAAATATTATATAACATTTTGTATCGCTCTTGTTTGCGCTTCGTAAGAAATACGACTTACACGCGGGTAAGCTAAACAGCAATTCGTTTATTCGAATAAAAAAAGACACGAACAATACACATGTACAAAAAATCACCTTCAGGTTTGTTTCAAAGCAAGGCACTGTCCGAAGCAATACCGGACGAGAGACCTTACTTGGCGCAAGCTCGAAGCCACAGTATATACCAAGGCGCATCAATACAAGGTGGTGTTGATTGATCAGCTGATTGGATATTTTTGTCTCTACACTAGTACAGGAGAATGTCATCCAAGACGAAGCGGCGCAACTTTAGGATGTTAACAAAAGAAAATGATGAAAATTATCTCCTATTCCCTTTCGTTTTGACATCCTACTGTACCAAAAAGTAATAACAAATACAAATACAGTAATAAACCTATTTGAGTACTCCTCGGGGGTAAAATCTGATCAGGGTTGAAAATGAGAAGGAGCATGCATTTTGTTGATTCAGAGTTGTATGCAAAATTACTGTGGTATGAAAGGGTGCAACAACCGTACTATAGCAGAGTGGCACAAGTCATGAATGTGTAATAGAGCCCGAAACTAATTGCANGTGCAACAACCGTACTATAGCAGAGTGGCACAAGTCATGAATGTGTAATAGTGCCCGAAACTAATTGTAAAATTGTAAAAACATTGCAAATTATTATCTAGATTATAGATACTAGTACAGATAGTTCATAGTTCAGTGTATAATAATTAATATTACACCGTACATGATAATGAACTGTTAAATGCTAAAAACGCTTGTAACTTGTAAATCACTCAAACTTGGGTGTGCTTNTTTTCCTTTCGTTTTGACATCCTACTGTACCAAAACGTAATAACAAATACAAATACAGTAATAAACCTATTTGAGTACTCCTCGGGGGTAAAATCTGATCAGGGTTGAAAATGAGAAGGAGCATGCATTTTGTTGATTCAGAGTTGTATGCAAAATTACTGTGGTATGAAAGGGTGCAACAACCGTACTATAGCAGAGTGGCACAAGTCATGAATGTGTAATAGTGCCCGAAACTAATTGTAAAATTGTAAAAACATTGCAAATTATTATCTAGATTATAGATACTAGTACAGATAGTTCATAGTTCAGTGTATAATAATTAATATTACACCGTACATGATAATGAACTGTTAAATGCTAAAAACGCTTGTAACTTGTAAATCACTCAAACTTGGGTGTGCTTAATGGAATGTCTGGGCTAGGGTTGCCAGACGTACTGCTTTTGGGAGTAAATGAACTCCTTTTTATTGCAATGTACTCCCATGTTCTCCCAAAAAAAATATCTGGAAATGTACGCCTTTATTAGTTTTATATAAAACACGCAATTTATAATATATATGTATGTATTTGCTATTATTTGCGTAAATTCACAGAGAGTAAATAAAGAGCGAAGTGTACAGGTAAAGGAGCAGCTTGAGACTGAGACTTTCAATTTTAGCTAAACTACTAATAACTTGTATAATATAAATAGGGTTGCCATGTAACTTAAATACAATTTCAACACNTCCTTTATTAGTTTTAAATAAAACACGCAATTTATAATATATATGTATGTATTTGCTATTANGCCTTTATTAGTTTTATATAAAACACGCAATTTATAATATATATGTATGTATTTGCTATTATTTGCGTAAATTCACAGAGAGTAAATAAAGAGCGAAGTGTACAGGTAAAGGAGCAGCTTGAGACTGAGACTTTCAATTTTAGCTAAACTACTAATAACTTGTATAATATAAATAGGGTTGCCATGTAACTTAAATACAATTTCAACACTCCCACTTTTAAGTTACATTTGTGTGAACCTTTTTTATAATAAAATCGAGTTTTTTTTTGTTTTTTTTTTTTAATATCTACACAAGGCGAATTTAGATAAGGTGGTGTTACTAGCTCAGCTGATTTTGTGTATGTGTTTCGCCGCATGGCTTCTGATATCAAATTGAAAAATTTTGTTTGAATTTCTACACACACTCTTACAGATTTTGACAGTTTATGCCACCAAAGCAAAAACAAAATACATGTAAATTATTGTTTTTGTACTCCTGCTATCACCTTATATTAATTCGCCTTGTATCTACATTTGTAATTCATTCATATGTATTTCAAAAATTTCATGTTCTTGCAAAGAAATCAAAAGTAAAGTATCAGGTTTACTTAAGTTTAGATACATGTTCTAAGCCTATACTATTACGAAAATTCAGGAACTTTTCCTTTGCCAAAGCTTTAGTCAGCCCGTCAGCAAGTTGGTCTTCAGATCGAACGAAACTCAGTTTGAACGCTTTCTCATAATATTTTTCTCGAATGAAATGGTAGCGAATGTCTTCTCGAATGAAATGGTAGCGAATGTCAATATGTTTCGTCCTCTTATGAAACTCTGGATTTTTGATCAACCGTATAGTGCTCTGGTTATCAACGAATAGAGTTGCTTGCTCAGGATTACCAAGGCTAGACCAAAATCGCTTAATCCAGATCAGTTCCTTTACAGCACTTGCAGCAGCTATATATTCAGCCTCTGTAGTTGATAGCGAGACACATTTTTGTCGCTCTGAGCACCAGCTTATTATTCCACTGCCCACCATAAAGACATAACCAGAAGTAGATTTCCTTGTCTGAACATCACCTGCATAGTCTGCATCACTGAAGCCACAAATATGAAGATCGTTGCTATTTTTGTAGTATATGCCAATGTCTGTTGAACCCTTCAAGTATTTAAGAATTCTTTTTAACAGCATTCACATGTTCCTCTGCTGGGTTTTCGAGGTACCGACTTGCGTTGGATACAGCAAAAGCTATGTCAGGTCTTGATGCTACCGCTAAATACATTAGGCTGCCAACTGCTTCCCGGAATGGAAATTTAACTTCTTCGTTGCCATGAAAGTTGCTCAAATTTGTGGAGCTATCAGCCGGTGTAACTGCAAGACAAGAACTGTCCATGTTAAATTTAGATATTACCTTTTTGTATACGCCTTTTGCACAATGAAAATTGAACCATCAGAGTTTCGTTCAATTTTGAGACCCAAAAAATGTTTGGCTTCAAACACTTTGACGTTGAACTCTTTTTGCAAATGCGCTATTAAATTTTTAATGAGCTCACCACTGGTGGCTGCAACCAGACCATCGTCTATGTAAATAGCCAGAATGACACATCCATTATCGTCGTTGCGTATGAACACACACGGATCATGCTTTGACATTTTAAATTTAAAATCTTGAATAAATGAAGTAAACTTTCTGTTCTAGCACCGAGAGGCTTGCTTGAGCCCATATAAACTTTTTAACAGCTTACATACACGTTCGCTGCCATCGTCGTACCCCTTGGGCTGTTGCATGTAAACATTTTCCGCTAAGTCACCATATAGGAACGCCGTTTTTATATCGAACTGCTTCAAAGCCATGTTTTGAACTGCTGCCATAGCCAAAATACAACGAATTGACGTAAACCTTGCAACCGGACTCAAAGTTTCCTCATAGTCGATTCCATACTCTTGAGAGAAGCCCCTTGCAACCAGCCGTGCTTTGTATCTGTCAATTTCTCCTTTCGCATTGCGCTTAAGCGTAAAAACCCATCTATTGTCTATAACATTCAAGTCCGGCGTTCTCTCAACAAGTGTCCATGTCTTATTTTCAATCAGTGATTCATATTCCTCATTCATCGCTTTAATCCATGCAGTTCGGTCTGCGGACTGGATGGCCTCCGAAAACGACCTCGGCTCCTCACCAACCATAACAGCTGCTAAATGCTCAGAATTATTTCTGCTTCGCAAACGATACTTTATATTATCTCTAACGTTTGTTTCACTGTCGATTGCATTACCAAAAAAATCGCCATCACCATCTTCCATCACTTCGGTTATTTCGTCTTCTTCTTTCTCTCCTTGTTCGCGCTTTGGAAGTTTTTCCGGAGTGTTCGCTGCCGCGGTGTTTGGCATAGAGTTAGTCTTTATAACAGCTATTTCTGGTAAAAACTTAACATCACACGAAATTTGGATTTTATGTAAGTTTGGATTCCACACTCTCAAAGCGCTGCTATTGTCTGCATAACCAACAAACACCCCTTTCCACGCTTTGGAATCCAATTTTCTTCGCCGTTCCTTCGGAACATGTACAAACACTTCTTCACCAAAACGCCTCAAGTGGTTGATTTTAGCTTGCTGTCCGTACCACAGCTGAAAAGGTGTTTGTCCGTCTATGGAGCTCGTACCAGTGCGATTTAGCACGTAAACTGCAGTATTTACAGCTTCGGCCCAAAACTTAAGGTTCATGTCTCTTGCATATAACATTGTGCGTGCCAGCTCCATAACTGTACGCATTTCTCTTTCGGCACAACCATTTTGTTGCGGCGTATACGGTACCGTACGCTCGTGTTTAACACCGCACTTTCTCAGAATGCTTGCTAGTTCGTCGTTTACAAATTCCAGTCCATTGTCTGTGCGGATTCTTCTAATCATATGTGCATCAACTTTCTCAGCTTGCGTTAAGAAGTTTCTAATTGCTCCTGGAGCTTCAGACTTTTCTTTCATAAATTGTACAAAACGAAAATGAGAGTAATCGTCTTTAAGCAGTAGAAAATACCTTGAACCCCTACTGATCGTTCCTGCATTGGCCCACACACATCAGCAAAACAAAGTTCTCCGCAGCTCGTTGACTTCTCTTGACGCGATTTGAAACTGATTCTGTGTTGTTTGCCAAATATGCAGGCTTCACATGCAAATTCTTCATCAACGTAATCCACATTCACGTCCTTAAGAAATTTTCTTACATGGGCTACATTTTGGTGTCCCATTCTCTCATGCCAAAGCCGCAAAGACAATTTTCGCTCGTTGCTATACTTGCACTGCTAGCTTCTACCACACTTATGAGCATGTGAAATAACTTTCCACGACGAACTCCCACTGCGACAGGGCCACCATCTGCTCTTATAAACTTACAACTGTTGCTGTCAGATTGAAACTTCAAGCCTCTATCTAGAGCTTTTGTGGATGAGAACAGATTGTAGTGAATGCCGGGAACATACAATACGTTTGTGAGAACCTTTTTCACCCATGATTCCCCTTCGTTCACTAAAACGCTGATGTCGCCTTTTCCTACGGCTTTTATTACACGTCCATCACCCACTCTGACGATATCATTATAATTGTAAAAAGTAACAAAACAGTCCCGACGGTGACACATGTGATCCGTTGCACCTGAATCAAGTACCCAAACATCTTGCTTGACGCTAACGTTTGCTTCGCAAACCAGGGCTTCTATGTTTTTGCCATGAGTCTCACTTTTTGCAAATTTGGTCCCTTGTGGACAATTACGTTTCCAGTGGCCATTTTTACCACACTTAAAACAGTCGCCCTGACCCTTACCTGTTGTTTTTCCGCTTTTCATTTGTTGTCTCTACTCGTGCTGTCGATTTTGACGTTTTGCTACAAATGCCTCTACTTTAACATTCTCTTGCGAACATAAACGAATTTCTTCAGCCATTAACCGTGCTCGCAAAGTGTTGAGGCTTTGATCTTCCGTTCTTACGGACTCCCATGCACTGTGAAAATGATTAAATTCAGCTGGTAATGACATTAGTATTTTGGCCATAATCATTGAATCCGCCTTGAATCTCGCCTTGGTCACGGAGTTGCTGTACAATCTCCTTTAGTTTTGACAAAAAAGTTGCAATGTCATCATCTGGATCTTTCGTATAAATAACTGTAGTACTTTTGTTGCAAAAACAAAACGTTTGATCGTGACGATTGCTCGTATACACTTTTTAGAGTATCCCACATATTTTCGCTGTTACACAGTTGAGGATCTGGAGTAACGGTTGCTTCCCACAAGCCATGGAAATAGTTCAACGAGCCCTAGCATCAATCTTTTTCCAGATGGTTCTTCCCTCTACATCACTTTCCTTCGGAATTGGTTCTTCACCAGTAACGACGGCATGCATTTCGCCAGCCTCTAAAATCTGAACCATCTGAAACTTCAAGACCAGCCATTGTGCACTGTCCTGCAATTTTTCAACTTTTATTTCACCTTCTGATGCCATTTTGAGAAGTTGTACAAACTTCTTTGCTTTTAAGGTTTTTTAATTAGCGTTGAGATTTCTTTTATTACAACAACCGCGCGGGCAAAAATTGTTCTTTATTACAATACGCGAGGGCTACGCTCTAGGCCCATAACCTTTTAAATAAAACACGCAATTTTTAATATATATGTATGTATTTGCTATTATATGCGTAAATTCACAGAGAGTAAATAAAGAGCAAAGTGTACAGGTAAAGGAGCAGCTTGAGACTGAGACTTTCAATTTTAGCTAAACTACTAATAACTTGTATAATATAACTTAACCATGTAACTTAAATACAATTTCAACAATTAGTTTTGTACTTCTTTTGTACTCCTCTTTCCAGCTATTAATATGTTGTCATATACAGGGTGTAAAATAATAACTGTTGCACAGTTTTTTTTTTAAATAAAATTGGCCTTTATAGATTNCTGTATAATATAAATAGGGTTGCCATGTAACTTAAATACAATTTCAACAATTAGTTTTGTACTTCTTTTGTACTCCTCTTTCCAGCTATTAATATGTTGTCATATACAGGGTGTAAAATAATAACTGTTGCACAGTTTTTTTTTTAAATAAAATTGGCCTTTATAGATTTTGCGAAAAAAGTAGTTCATTGTTAACTATCTACATATTTTACTTCAATTTTATTAATTTGTTTTTAAATTTGAACTTTCATTTGGGTTTACCAGCGATAAACACTTTGAGAGAAAAGCGCATGTAAAAAAAGTCGTTTTTGTATAGTTTTAGTTCATTTGGGTTTACCAGAGGGTTTGGGAGAAAAGCGCAAGCGGCACGCAAGTCTTCGTCGGTTACTTTATTACATATCTTCTGTAACCATAGGCTAATTTCCTCCCACTAGGAGGGAGTTTTTTTTT
>NW_016157467.1:209329-220391 GCF_001687245.7 Rhagoletis zephyria
CAGTATCCGTTATTTCTGATGGGCGCAAAAATATCTTGCTTAGTGACGAATTCGCTCCTTGATATGGTGGTTGCTCAAAGCTATTTATATTCGAAATTGCATGAAAACTGGAAAACAGGAATCTATAAGCTTATCCAGGCAAAAAGCTACCTAAGTACCGAATTTTAAGCAAATCGGACCGTAAATACGGATTTTAGAAATATCTCTACTGGAGCGCCACCTATTGACATTAGTTTTGTTCTATAACACTTCCAGTGATTATATGCACCTACCGTAGAAATTTCATTAAAATCGTTCGGGTACTTTTGACGCCTATAAAGGACATACAGACAAACATTCATTTTTATATATATAGATTAAAAGGCTTAAATTAAAAAACTGGCCATACATTCAGGAAGAGTCTGGAATTCTTACCTATAAGGGCGGTCATTGGAGAGGCGGTGAGAGAAGGGGGAGTGGCGTGGCACCTCCAACCCCCACCTAGACGCCCTATGGGTCCCAGGGACCCCTTAGAAAATCGCCAAAAATCACAATTTTCACTTGGGCCCACAGTATTTTTGCGTAGAATTCGGTTAGGGATTATAACCCTTACTACGTAGAATCCTCCTTTCTGTGTTACCGAGGAGGAACCCCTCTCTTCGTCAAAAGTATATAACATTTCTTGTGGACATTAGCGCACACAAGGGGTGGGTTTTTTGGTTCAAACCCCCCTAAAGCTAATAACCTCAAATACAATCTGTATCTTAAAGCTAAGAATCCAGCTCTCAAGGAAATTATAAGAAATATTCATTATAATTTCTGTTGCTTGAAAAAGCGCTTTGCTTTTGCTGTAAATTTTCATGAGGGAATAAATATACGAGCATTTTTTTTCTTGAGAGCTGCAAACTGATTTAAGAAATTTTGGTAGAAGAAAATTTCTTTTCCATTTCTCGTCCGTCGTTTTATATGAATTTTTCGTTTTTCTTGAGAGTTCAGTTAATTTTTTCGGTATTTGAAATATTAAAAAAATTTAGCAATCGTGAAAAATCACCATCTCTATCGAAAACCAGAAATCGAAAAAATGAACATAGAAGTGCAAAAATTCATGGAATCAATAAATTTATTTTTACTGACTCTTTTTTAAAATTTTTTATTAGGTACTTTTGAAAGTTGAGCGCATCTTGAGTTTATAGAACTTTTTATTAAACAAGTAGTTTTTAAGGAAAGAACACAACCGACTTCAATTCTCATATTCAAATTTAGGGGTACCGTTAATTTCTTCATGATCCAATCATCGGATCTCTAAAACAAATTACGGGACGAACCTTGAGGTACTATCTTTCTAATAAAAAAAGGATTATTGAAAACGATTCACGTGGTCCAAAGTTATGTATTCCGGCGAGATAATAACCTCCCTTTTTTTTGAAGTCGGTTAAAAGCGTTTGAGTTCTGTTAATCTGTAAATAAAGTGCAGTTTATGAATTTTAAAACGTTTATTTATTTATTACATACTGTACATAAAACTTGCATAAATGTATTTTAAAGAGGGTATTATCTGAAGAAAATTTTCAGTATTTTCCGGTGATATATCTTCAGAAATATAAAACCCCCCCTAAAATATATTCCTGGGTGCGCCCCTGCTTGTGGATATAATTCCGGCTCCGGTATCCAAAGTATTTTTGCACTTAACTCCTTTCTGCGCAGGTGGCCTTCGGCCGCGCTTAGGGATTATAACCCTTGCTAAGTACAGTTCTCCTTTCTGTGTTGCCGGGGAAGAGGGGCAGGCACCTCTTTTGTTATCAAGGGTATATAAAATGTCCCGTGCAAATGAATATTCACCCTTTTTCAAACGAAAAAACGCAACTGAAAATTGTGACTTTTGGTAATTTTTCTAAGGGGTCTCTAGGGAACCATAGGTGGTCGGGAGTAACATTTTTGTCAATGGCGGTTCGTGCCCTCTCCAAAAAGGTCGGAAAAGGTGCCACGTCCACTCCCCCTTCGATCTCCATCTCTTTAACAACCACTCCTATTGGAAAGCCAACCCATATAGTTATTTATTTTTACAAGCAAATTCTAGATATCAACCTAGTCTGGATATGAACCTCGTTGTAGGCATTATGCCAAGGAGATACAATTAGAAGACTCCAGATGTCACCCGCCAGAAGTAGTTAGATATTGCGCCTAAATATATGCACCATTTACATACGCTACAGCGGAAATGGACGACACGCCATTTCTTTACATGAAATTAACTGCTGCTATATGTACATATCGTCGTTTAAAGTACAAAACTGCGTGTCGTGGTTCTGCAAAACCTTGTAACTGACATTTGTGCCAAAAAGAGATGTATCCTCACCGGAAGCTCCTGCCATCAAGCCCTTATATCGATACTTGGATATAAGAAGAACAGATAATTAGGGATAAAAGAGAGAACCGGTTTGAAATAAGACAAGTTTTACTCTCTCCTATAAAATTTTGCCAACCTCACATACGCGGTTTTGCATTTTCTTGATACGCAGTTTTGTACTTTAAACGACGATACGTATGTTTATACAAAAAGTAAGCAAACAACATTTTGCTTGCATAGACTTCTGTTCTCTTTCATTGCAAGTTGAATTATTTTAATATCTATTGCAAAATTTGGTACATAAAATAAAATAACACTTTTTAATATACAACGCTTTTATAAATGGACTAAAAATTAGAAAATAAAATCATTTTAAAAAAAATATTTTTTAAAAACAAGCTTTTATTTAACATGTACAATCAAAGGAATAAAATAATGTAATGTATCAAACGATTTTTTAGTAAGAAAATTTTGTCAAAACTGCACTAAAATGAATAAAATAAAATAAGTTAAGGTCTTGTTGAAGTTACTAAAAGCCATTTAGTGAAAGGAGTTATTCAAACTCTAATGAAAATTACTAACAATTTGTACTAATTTTTAAAAAAGCTTGTCGGCGAATTCAGCATACATGCATAATTGGTTAGGTGTATATATGTATGTATGCAGATATTTAAATGCCGGTTTGCTATTCGCGCGACAAACTTTTTTAAAAACGAAGTAAATTAGTAGAGTAAGTGCGGCATATATGGCCCATGTGTATAATATGGCCCACCTGAATATCTTCCCAGCCACAAAGTCAAAACATCACACAGTGACTTCGCTCCACACATATTTTAGCAGAGCACGATTCAGTGTTATTTGACGAGTGTGGTGAAACAGATGTGCGCACTATTGCACGAAAATTATTTTTTGGTGGCAACTTAGTATTTTTTGGTACGTTTTCGTAAAGTTTTTTTATGTTTAATTTTAATTGAAAAATATGTTTTGGAGTGTTAAATATATAGTGCTTGGACCGGTATTTCTTGAAGTGGAATCCAATTTCAATAAATAACTCGTGAAGTGTGCATAAATGAAAAAGCAGTGAAAAATGTATAGTGCGGGTAATATGGCCCATTAAGATGTTGATAATATGGACCAGTGGGCCATATTTGACACGTGTTTCATTCAACGTCGGTAATAATAAATAATTTTCTTTTGAAGTACAATAATGGCTCCAAAATCAAGTCCAGCTCCGAAAAAACGTCAGACGTGGCGCAAGGAAAACATGATGGAAGCAATTTCTGCTGTAAAGACTAAAAATTGGGATTTTTGAAGGCATTTAAGGAGTACAACGTACCTAAAACCACGCTGCGGCGTTTAGTGGCAGATGAGGGAAGACCTGTAGAGGAAGTACTGGCAGCTAAACTTGGGAGAAAACCCATTTTCCCACCTGAACTCGAAGATTCTCTTGTCGAGTATATACTGCTTATGGAAGCGAAACTGTTTGGATTAACACGGAATGATATACGATCCTTGGCATTTCAATTGGCTGTAAAAAATAGTTTACCAAACCCGTTTTCAGTGATAAAAGAAACAGCAGGAAGAGATTGGTTACGTTTATTTCTTCGGCGCCACCCATCTCTGTCGTTCCGCCAACCAACCAGCACATCTGTAGCCCGAGCAAGAGGGTTTTCGAAGGAAAACGTGGCAGTTTTCTTTGATCTGGTTGAAAAGGAAATGACAACATACAATTTTTCTCCTAATAGCATCTACAATGTAGACGAAACTGGAATATCCGTTGTGCCAGCCAAAATGCCGAAGGTTTTGGCTCTGAAAGGCCGCAAACAGATACGAGCTCTTGCTTCAGCTGAAAGGGGATCCTTAATTACTGCCATTTTGTGTATGAGTGCAGCTGGATCGTTCGTGCCACCAATGTTTATTTTCCCTAGAAAGAGGGACAATCCTCTTCTTATGAAAGGAGCACCTCCGGGATCGATACATGCTAATCATCCCTCTGGATGGGTTCAAACCAATTTGTTTACTAAATGGTTCAAGCACTTCCTTGCTACCGTTAAACCTTCTGAATCATCTCCTGTGTTGCTCATTTTAGACGGGCATACAAGTCACACAAGAAACATTGAAATCATTGAGCTAGCTAGAAATAACCACGTTCACATTCTTTCGATTCCTCCACATTCAAGCCATAAAATTCAACCTCTTGACAAAACTTTTATGGGGCCGTTAAAAAAATATTTGACCGAGGAAATAAGGTGCTGGGTCATAAATAATGCAAAAGCATTAACACATTTTGACATTATTGAATTATTTGGTCGATCTTACATGAAAACGC
The DNA here is from genome assembly GCF_001687245.7 of Rhagoletis zephyria. Classification (NCBI taxonomy): domain Eukaryota; kingdom Metazoa; phylum Arthropoda; class Insecta; order Diptera; family Tephritidae; genus Rhagoletis; species Rhagoletis zephyria. Next base: position 213,985 of record NW_016157467.1, read on the forward strand.
AAACTGGAGAAATTGCTGTGAAAGGTTTTTCTTCAACCGGAATATGCCCCTTTAATAGAAATATTTTTAACGACCACGACTTTTTGGAGGCAGAAGAAGTTGAAGCACCGATATATTGCATGGAGAGTACAGTTACGTCTACATTACCAACCGTACAAACTTCTGAATTGTCGCAATCAGAATTCAATTCCGATGTAGTAGAACCCATTTCTTTCGAACCGTCTACGTCCTCTGGTATAAGATCAAGCTCTTATATAATGCCTCAAGAGATTTCCCCGATTCCGGTACGTATCAAGAAAACTTCAAACCGCGGACGAAAAACAGGAAAAGCAGAACTAATTTCATCATCATCATACAAGCAGGCTTTAGAAGAATCTCTGAAGAAAACAAAGGGTGAGAGACATGTCAAGAAAAGAAAGCCAAAACTTGAAAAAGGCACAAGAAAAGAAAACATTTTAAAAACGAAGGTATGAACTTAGATAGAAACTACGAAATAAATACAAAAATACTAATTTACTTCAAACTTATTTTTCAGAAGAAAAGTCAACGTGTAGAAGAAAATACTTCATCAGAAAGTGACGACAACTTCGTCTTAAATGACTCGCCAGATCTTAGTCCAGACAGATCTTATCAGGAAGATGCCAAATGCATCTATTGTTCAGGTTTATTTTCTGACGATAAAGGAGGAGAAGCATGGGTGCAATGTGTTATATGTACAATGTGGGCACATGAGCTATGTTCCGGTAACGAAAAAAAAATATTTTATTTGCGATTTTTGCTGCTCATAAAGCGAGTAAAATATGGACCACCCTAGTCCATATTTAACGCGCCATGGTCCATATTAACTGCACATTTTTGCAAAGTGCTAAATTGAAGTTCATTTGATTTTTCCATTGTATCTTTTATTTGTGTTATTTTTCTGAACATTGTTTATTGGAGACTGATTTGATAATATTTTTAACGCCTTTTAAGGTAACAAATAGATGAATTAAAGTTGAATTCGCAGTTTTATTGCCAAAAAATTTAAGGGTGGGCCATATATGGATACCGAAGTTACTCTACAAATTTTTAGTAATTTTCATTAGAGTTTGAATAACTCCTTTCACCTAATTGCCTTTTAGTAACTTTAACGAGACCTTGACTGATTTTATTTTATTCATTTTAGTGCAGTTTTGACAAAATTTTCTTACTAAAAAATCTTTTGTTACACTACTTTATTTAATTCCTTTGATTGTACATGTTAAAAAAATGTTGTTTTTAAAAAAATATTTTTGTTACATTATTTTATTCACATTTATTGTTGCCTTGAAAATATATCTTTGTTTGTTTGTACCTAATTAATGGTAATTTGTAACAATAAATTGCACAAAAAATTAAAAAAAAAAATTGTACTCCTTTCTTATGTCATGTACTGCTTTTTTTCTATCGAAAATATAAATGTACTGCCTTCTCCGTTTCAAAATCTGGCAACCATAGTCCGGGCGGATGCGCTGGCAGGCAATTGGGTCTGTATAGCTATACAAATCTTGTTTTTTTTGTAAATAAAGACTTAAATGTATTCGGAAATTTAGAATTTGGCTTGACAAATTCACAAAATTTACGCTTTTCATAAAAATATAATCTTACAAGGGACTTTTTTTATTTAAAACTTACATTTAAGAAAACTCCATTCAAAGCTATAATTACGATTTGAGCTTTCCAGTTTATAAAACACAAGCGTTAACTACGTACTTAACTATTGACATTATTCTTCATTAAGCATGGATATATGCATACATTAAAGATGAATATTATACTTCACCAGTGTTGCCGCGCCGTCTCAAGAAAATGTATCCCTGACCAAGCCAAAAATGTATCTAATTTTTTTTGTTACATATACATCTCATAATTTGTAAGAAAACCAAACATTTTCATGAAAAAGACATAATTTAACCCATCCTAAGGACTTGGAATACATGTGCATAAAATCAAGCATTTGTAATTTCAATTTATAAAGTACATTTTTTGTGTATAAGTATTTTGCATGTAAAACTACTACTGAAAAGTATCTATTTTTCAACAAGAATCTGTATAAATATACGTATAAGATGTTCAGTATTTGATTTTGAACTTGGGATCTTTAAAATATACACATAAATACACATATATAGAATGTTTAAAATAGCAAAAATTTTCAAACTACAAATACATTTGAGTAGTCTACTTGCAAAGTGCGCTGTGTAAAATTTTTCGATTCTTAGTTTTTTGCGGATTACGTACCAGTATTTAAAGTAGTTTCATGTCCACTAACAACAGAGTGCAAAATCTTTTTATATTCTGAAAAAAATAGCATCAAATGTTAAGTCTTCTTCCAAAAGTCGCTATCATACTTATTTATGAACTTTCAAAAGTATCAATCTTCTGATGAACTTAGAAAGCTGCTTTAGGTCGTATAGACTGTTAATGTTATCTTATGACATGTTATGTTATGTTACAATTTTATAAGGCTCCTATTTATCCAAATTTTCAGGTAATAATAAAAAAGATTCAATTTAAATGTTACTTGTTGTCGTAGTCACTTTTTCAAATTTATGGCTTTCTATTATAAAATCACATAACGCTGTTTGCAAGTGGACTACTCATTTCCTACTAATAATAAACATTACTTTATTTAAACATTTTATGTGTAATTTTGCTCTTGCGACAAATTTGGTATGTAAGAGTAAACAGGCAATGATTAATTTTATTACACGGCGTGCGAATTTGCACACATTAAAAGAGGAAACTGGTTACCTCTCTTAATATGCGCAAATAAATACAATTTTTTTAGTGTATTTAAAGTCTTTTCAGTAAAATTCATAAAAGTCTCCTTAAATAAATCAAATTTAGTTTTTTGAACTGCATTGAAATATTCTTTCTTTTTAAATTAACAAATGAAAATATGTGATATGAAAGATATTACTACAGAAAGAGTATAATTTACTTTATATATGTATATCGTCGTTTAAACCGCGTATCGTCATTCTGCAAAACCGCGTAACTGACATTTGCTGCCAAAAATAGGATTTGCTCACACAAGCTCAATCCTTATCCATTCGTCCTGAAATATACTAGCCAGAAATGTGATTGCTTTATAAAAAAGAGTACCATTTTGAAATATGAGTGTTCTTACTCTCTAGAAAATCATTTATGCAACGTCACATACGCGGTTTTGCATTTTGTTGATAGGCGATTTTGTACTTTAAACGACGATATGTATATTAAGATCTTGCTTAAAGCATCCTTTTAAGATAATTAAAGCAATTGCGCTTATACCTATTTTGGTGAGATCTCTTCATATGTTCATTGCTTCGTTCACAAAAATAAAATGCTTTAATTTCACGCTTAATAGCGATTCTTTATACGTTCAGAAAACGTAATGCTTTCTACCATCTTTAACGAAAATCGATTTTTGAACGAAAAAACTTTATAGGAAATATAAAATTTTGGCCTATTTAAAAAAGTATCCACATTTATACTGACCGGAAAAAATAAGTATCCCGCAAAAATTCGCCTAAAAATGTATCCAATTGGATCTGTTTAGATCCAAACGGCATCCCTGTACTTCACCTACATTTTGTTCAAAAATAACACACAATTATGTATATTTTATCCTCGAAATGAACTTTTTCTAATCATGAGGCGAAATTCCCCACAGTAAGTGTTGCCGTGCGCGCCAAACGAAAGCGCTGCACACAACCCAAAAGTACTCCTCGGGGAGCAAATGGTGAAAAAATGCGAAAAGGTTTATTAGTGTATATACTGTGCTCGAAGCCGATTGAAATTTAAAGATCAGCAACGCGACTTATGTACTCTCCAGAGCAACAAGAGCAAGAGTGTTGCTACGAACTGAACAAGTAGTATGTTTAATTGTATTTACAAAACTCCGCTAGGTTGCATTTTCTAGCCTATGTTTAAAGATCTATTACAATATAAGTCGGTGTTTACATTGATGCACAAACAAACAATAGTATATGATTTGAATGATTAGAAAAACTTATAATAAACAAAATATGAGATCGCTTCAGTCTCCCCCTAGGATGCTGAAAATCGACCCGATGAGGTATCCTTCTTCAGTGGTAGCACTTCGATATGGAAATAACGATGAGGCATGGTAGGTGCCTAAAGGTTGGCGGAGGTTATCTTCATGCGCGATTACATAAGCAGTAGTTCCTCATTTCGTGATGATGACTTAAGTTCCATCTCTTCTAGGAATGAATTTGGATGTCACACCTTTGGAAGCGTTGCTCAAAACGTGAGTAGTGGCTAGAACCTTGGAACCAATTTCTAAGTTTTCTTGGTTATGTCTTCGTGGATTGGTGAGAGCTTTGTTGGCATCTTGCTATCTTAGTTCAAATTCACGAGCAGATGCGAACACCTCAGCAAGAGTGCTCAAGTATGGCATGATTTCCGCAATAAAGTTTTCGGAGTGAATAACAGCTCTCAAGTCGTGCTGAATCTCATCAATAGTTCTCAGCTCGCGGCCAAAAGTTAGATAAGCGGCAGTGTAACCAGTGCTTTGGCAGCGAGTGGTGTTCATGGCGAAGCGTATGGCTGGCAACTTCTCTGCCCAGTCTCGATGCTGCTTTCCAACCAATATCGCCAACTATGTCCTTAGATCACGGTTCTTCCTTTCAACGGGGTTTGCTTGTGGATGGTAAACAGGCGTAAAAACTTGGTCTATGTTGAGACCAAAGCAAACCTTCTGCATCACTGAGGATACAAATTGGACTCCGTTGACGCTGATGACCTTCCTCGGGACTCCATAGCGCAGAGTTACTTCGTCAATTAGCAGTTTTAGGCGGTAACTTCGGTTAATGCAAAAAGCTCCACCCAGCGGCTGGCGATGTCTTTTGCGATGAAGATCCATTGTAGCGCATTTGCGCCGGGAGGTAATGGTCCAAACAAATCGATAGCAATTGCTTCAAAACGCTGTTTGCTCAATACCGTTTGATATAACCCCATTGGCTTTAAGTTAGTGGCCTTGTAGCGCTGGCAGTCAATGCAATTTTTGACGTGGGTTTCGATGTCCTTCCTTGGCCCAATACGCGGCGTCATCTGTCTTCCTTTTGAAACAGTCTGGATCACCAAGTTGGCCTTCTCGAGTCTCTTTCGCTCCTCGTTGCGATAGTTCCACATCAAAAGAGCATATATGACAGAGTTCGTCTGTGCCATGCTTTCCTTCGCAAGGTGACCTTGATAGCATGTCCGCCACTACGTTGTTCTTTCCCGGTTTGTAATCGATGTTTATGTTGTACGGCTGTAGGATTAATGCCCATCGAGCTTGGAGTCCAGTTGGTAATTTAAGTGTCATTAACCACTTCAACGGTCGGGGATCCGTAATGAGAGTTACCTCCGATCCTTCGATATATCCACGATATTTCTGTACGGCCACACGATGGCTAAGACTTCTCGCTCGATTGTGGAGTAATTTTGTTCAGCCTTGGGCAGTAGTCTACTGGCATATTCAATAGGGTGCTCATCTGGACCATCCCCCTGGAGTATAACTGCCCCAAGTGCATATCCACTGGCATCAATCTTCAGAATGAATGGCAGGCTTTCGTCAGCTTGCTTCAAAATGGGTGATGTCGTCAGGAGTTGTTTCAGCTCATCAAATGCTGATTGTTGCTTATCTGTCCACGACCAGATAGAGTTCTTCTTCGTTAGATGGGATAGTGAATTCGCAATATCCTCAAATTGAGGCACGAAGCGCCTATACCTGGAGGAAGCTTGAAGGAATGATAGCAGCTCCTTAAGGTTTTTCGGCGGTTTGCGCGATGTTATTGATGCAACCTTCTGTGGATCGACCACTATCCGATTTGGAGTCAAAATGTGCCCCAAGTACTTAATTTCGTGGAATGCAAAGCGACACTTGTCGATGTTAGCCTTAAGACCAAATTGTCGTAAGCGATTTAAAAGTCGATTGCGTTCTTCCACGAGCTCTTCAAAGTTCTTTGAGCATAAAATTATATCGTCTAAGTACGCAACTAAAACTAGATCCTTTAGTGATATTTTAAGATGATCGATTAAGCGTTTAAATGTCGCTGGCGCGTTTCGCAAACCAAAGGGCATGCGAGTAAATTTTTACATCCCGAATGGCGTGACCAACTTTCCAATAACCGGACTGAAAATCCAAAGTTGAATTTGTGGCTTTTGCGGCATGCAGTAAGTCGTCAACACGAGGCAACGGGTATCTATGTGCCTTAGTTATGGTGTTTAGTTCTCTGTAGTCATTACAGATGCGTACTCCACCTGTCTTTTTCGGAACTATTTATTACTACAGGAGCCGGCCATGGTGATTCGCACTCAACAATAACTCCTGTTTCTAGCATTTTACCAATTTCGTGTTTTAGCTGTTCTTTGCGTTGGGGCGATATAGGATATGGAGG
>NW_016157467.1:220416-242340 GCF_001687245.7 Rhagoletis zephyria
TGGTATCCCTACCAAACTCTACGAAAAATCGTACGCTTATCGGAGCAGACTTCATGGAGCAGGCGATAATCGTCCTGAATCTGGCACAAAGATTCTGGTATTTTGAAGACGAGCCAAAGGTGAAATATGATTTTGCTAAACCTAGCGATGGCAGTCAAATATTCGCTATGGATATCGCAGGTGCCCACGTGGTGACGAGTTACCACCAAGGCTTTGAATGAATATTCAAACTTTCTGTGTTACATCAATAAGTGCGGTGAAAATGCGACAGATGATTATTCTCCGGAAGCTTGCCCAGAGACTAACTACGGGCCAGTCGCTAAAGGTAAACGGTCGCATCAAAATTATTATTCGCCACAGGCCGCGCAGGACATTTTCAGAAGTGCGTTACCGGTTGGCCAAATAACTCCCGAAAATACATCTTGGACGTTTGCACCGCCTATGAAAGTGAAGAAACCTCTAGAAGACTTCGAGAAATTTGTTGCCTAAAATTTCTTTTCTCTTAACATGTTCGAATTTAATGAGCAGCAGAAAACCGATTGCAGCCTAACAACGGATCAGAAAGCGGAGTTAGATGCATTATTATCCAAGAACGCTGACGTATTCGAGGAGCCAACCTCGACAACACCATTAGCCACACATCGAGTCGATACTGGCGAACATCTTCCAATCGCTTTGTCCAAAGTTGAATTTGTGGCTTTTGCGGCATGCAGTAAGTCGTCAACACGAGGCAACGGGTATCTATCTGCCTTAGTTATGGTGTTTAGTTCTCTGTAGTCATTACAGATGCGTACTCCACCTGTCTTTTTCGGAACTATTTATTACTACAGGAGCCGGCCATGGTGATTCGCACTCAACAATAACTCCTGTTTCTAGCATTTTACCAATTTCGTGTTTTAGCTGTTCTTTGCGTTGGGGCGATATAGGATATGGAGGCAAAGCGATTGGAAGATGTTCGCCAGTATCGATTCGATGTGTGGCTAATGGTGTTGTCGAGGTTGGCTCCTCGAACACGTCAGCGTTCTTGGATAATAATGCATCTAACTCCGCTTTCTGATCCGTTGTTAGGCTGCAATCGGTTTTCTGCTGCTCATTAAATTCGAACATGTTAAGAGAAAAGAAATTTTAGGCAACAAATTTCTCGAAGTCTTCTAGAGGTTTCTTCACTTTCATAGGCGGTGCAAACGTCCAAGATGTATTTTCGGGAGTTATTTGGCCAACCGGTAACGCACTTCTGAAAATGTCCTGCGCGGCCTGTGGCGAATAATAATTTTGATGCGACCGTTTACCTTTAGCGACTGGCCCGTAGTTAGTCTCTGGGCAAGCTTCCGGAGAATAATCATCTGTCGCATTTTCACCGCACTTATTGATGTAACACAGAAAGTTTGAATATTCATTCAAAGCCTTGGTGGAGGGTGACTGTTGGTAACTCGTCACCACGTGGGCACCTGCGATATCCATAGCGAATATTTGACTGCCATCGCTAGGTTTAGCAAAATCATATTTCACCTTTGGCTCGTCTTCAAAATACCAGAATCTTTGTGCCAGATTCAGGACGATTATCGCCTGCTCCATGAAGTCTGCTCCGATAAGCGTACGATTTTTCGTAGAGTTTGGTAGGGATACCAACCGAATTCCTCACCCTGTTGACAATTGTTACCTCGCAAATAGTGGATAGTACCCTTTGCATGGTGGTGGTGCCATCTGCCAAGGAGACGTCTGGCATGACATCTTGAAATACGCACCTCTTGCTACTAAGGATTTTCTTTAAATTTGCGCAGGCTACGCTCGTTTTCGCCCCTGTGTCGAATAAAGCTTCACCTTTAATTCCAAACATCGCAATGTGGACCGATGGAATACATCTTCCAACGACAGTGGTAGCTACGCAGTTAAACGACAGATAATGAGGGCTTTCTTTATTATGCCCACAGCATTTTGCGCAGTTTGCGCGGTACACACCTTTTTCTTTTTGAAGCAAACATATACAGTGTGGCCGCGTAGCCTGCAAAACGAGCGCCTTTAGGGCCCTTCCACAGATTTGTTTTTATCGGTAGATGCGATTGTAAGCTTCTTTGCTTCAGCCAAAATCATTTCTGCATCCCGACAATTTGATATTAATTCGTCGAACGTGGAAACTTTATCGCGACGCTCTCGCTCTCTTATCTTGATAGACAATAGACCGTACGTCATATTGAGCTGTACTGCTTCGCTTATGGGGTCACTCAACTGCGAAAACAGTAGCCGCTTCTTACATATGAAGCTGTCGGTAGCTTCGCGCGTTTGCTGCTTTTGCTCGAAAAATTTTATGTAAATTTTCCAATCGGGCATTGGCGGAGAAAATGTCGTCCGGATCAGCTCAACTGCTTCCTCAAAGGTCGCGACAGTGTCCTTCACACCGATCCACCAGGTCGCTGCGTACTCTTCCAGCAGAAGTGGCACACCGCGCAAGGCATCAGCGTCAGAAATTCTTTCGATGTCCTTGTAAACTGAGATAGCTGCAATGAATTCTTCCACTGCCGATGGATCGCGTTGTTCCACGGAAACGTGCAGTACAGTGGGCAAAAGACCCGCATCTATTTCCACCTTCGGTCGCTGCCAAAATTTGCGTGAATTGATCAGGCGAAAACGTAGCCATTTTGCCTTCTTCGCCTATGACTTCGCGTTCTTCTTTTGAATTGCTGGCCTATAAGTTGGGCGCCAAAGTATCGCTCTAGCTTGCGCTTCGTAAGAAATATGACATACACGCGGGTACGCTAAACAGCAATTCGTTTGTTCGAATAAAAAAAGACACGAACTATACACATGTACAAAAAATCACCTTCGGGTTTGTTTCAAAGCAAGGCACTGTCCGAAGCAATGCCGGACGAGATACCTTACTTGGCGCAAGCTCGAAGCCGATTGAAATTTAAAGATCAGCAACGCAACTTATATATAGTATGTTCCTTTGAACTTCGGACTAAAACCTGTGGAACTGTCAAACTACAATTTTGCTCTCTCAAGTGGGAGTAAAAGGAGAACAGATGCAGAAGGGAACGGGAACGCAAAAAGCACTATTTCCTGTAAAAACGTCAGTCGGTTTGTTTACATGTCATTTGTACAACACTGATTTGGCTGAAATATCACTAAATAATTATTAAAATATATACGTATTCAAACATTTCGTGGTTTACTTCCATTTTTTTTACAAATATAAGGCATGCAAATCAGCTGATCGTTTGACACTTTTCATNTTCTTTGCTTTCATCGCCTTTTGTTGTTGTTTGCGCATGCAAATCAGCTGATCGTTTGACACTTTTCATGAACTTGCAGGAAAAAAACTCTGGACTAAATTCTGTAATTTCTGACTAGGAACAGTTGCTCAGTTACTCTCTCAAAAGTGTCCCCACTTACAGGTTTTATGTCAATAGGAACGACTTCCTGTAAGTTCTGACTAAATCCTGTAAACCGCACTGCTATTGGAACAGACTAATTCTCTACAGAGCAACAAGAGCTACTGTAAGTGTTGCTACGAACTGAACAAGNATTCTCTACAGAGCAACAAGAGCTACTGTAAGTATTGCTACGAACTGAACAAGTAGTAGGTTTAATTGTATTTACAAAACTCCGCTAGGTTGCATTTTCTAGCCTATGTTAAACGATCTATTACAATATAAGTCGGTGTTTCCATTGATGCACAAACAAACAATAGTATATGATTTGAACGATTAGAAAAACTTATAATAAACACAATATGAGATCGCTTCAATTTCCGATTTTTGTGATATTTAATTAATTATTGCAAATAGATAAATGTTTGTGTTTTTGTGAAAACATTTTTCTTTCAAAAAAATCCCCTTTCGGTGATCTCCACAAATACCATGAAAATAAATCGAAAACGTTATATAGCATTTTTTCAATTTTTGTAATATTTTGTAAGATTTTCAATTATAAAACTTTATTGGTGTTAGATTTTCTTGTAAATAGATTTTTTGGAAAGAAATAATTTCCTTTTGGTGATTTGTACAAAACGTTCAAATAAATCGAAAATGTCATAACACACTTTCCAATTTTTTTGATATTATCAAGTAAAAAAATGTATTGTTATTGGATTAAAAAATAAACAACAAACCCCTGTGAAAAAATTAAGCCGCAACTATTTAAGCATTTCTTCCAAATTTTCGATATTTATGGAAATAACTAAGTTTTTAAATCTTTTCGACTTGGAATTTTTTTGAAAAAAAACAACTGTGAAAAGAATTATTTTCCATTTTTTTTGTAGAGATCTCCCAAAACTAAGTCGAATGTATGCATGAATTTTTTCGATATTTTCGATATATATGGAAATAATTCAGTTTTAAATTATTTTTGACTAGGAAACTTTTTTTTTTAAATACTAAAAATCTTAAAACGTCGGATTTTCCCAGCAATTAGAGCAATTAGATCCCGCCAATCTAAGCCGAAACTATTTAAGAAATTTTTCAATATTTTCAATATTTATGGAAATAAATCACTTTTCAAATCTTCTCTAATAAAGTCGTGTAAGATGTTAGCATTAGATGGGTGGCAGCTTCGCTACTCATGTGTATATTTGCCCCCCCCCCAATAAGTCTGCCGGCATGTTTTTAATATTTTTATCAATTAAATTTTCTTTATTTTGCACTTTATTTCAGATTACAATTTATTAATTTTGTTTTTCAGACAGTTATGAACATTTTCATTAAAATTGTATATTTCTTTACATACCTTTCAATTTCATCTACAGTGAAACCCGCTTAAGTACCACCCCGCTTAAGTACCTAACCCGCTTAAGTAACCAACATTTTTGCGCACCGTGAATATTTTGATGTAATGTGAAGTGAATCCCTCTCTTAAGTACCTCCCAGCTTATTTACCCAACCCGCCTAAGTACCTAAATTTTTCATATCCCATTTACCATTTTACTTATAATTTTCCCCTTTTAAGTGCTTCCGCAACATGTTCGGCAAAAAAATTCTAAAAAATCAACGCTACATGAAACTTACACATTATGACACTAAAATTGAATGGGCTATAAACACTTCTGAGAAAAAAGTTTGATATTTTGATAAAAATTTGTGGATTTTTTTCAGTGTTCTAAACAATTTTAGGCTTAAATTTATATGGTATTTGTTAGGCCATGAACTATGCTTTAATTGAAAATTCTTAAAAATTAATAAATAAGCATAAGTGACAAACAACATCATTTTGAATTTGGTTCGAAATGACAGATATGTCCAACACTGTATATATGTATAAATATGAATAATCAATGACTTTAAAGAATTGTATTCTTGTAAAAATGACATAACATTGATTTATCGATTTTTTTTATAAAGTTTTTGTTTGTGTGTTTAGATAATGCTACGATACGTACACTTCATTAAATGTTCATTTTTTTTCAAGAAGTTATTTATGTTAATTAAAAAGAACTAACTAACTACATCAATAATTGTGTTCGCTTAAGTACCCGCATCGAGGTACTTAAGCGGGTTCTTTTAAGTACCTAACCCGTCTAAGTACCTCAAAAAGCTGATATTTTTCTTGAGGTAATTAAGCGGGTTTTACTGTATTTCCTTCCAGATATTTTTTATTAGCAGATTTAATATAAATTCGTTTACAAATATAATTAATTAATAAACCTACATTTATAAAGCACATATTTGTAAACTTCATTTCATTGATATTATCTATTTCTGCTACCAAGTTTTTCATGCATCCAAAAAGACAAAAAAATATCATACCACAACAACACACACACACACAATACCTCATGGAGGATCATAGCGTTCTCAACAAAAAGGGCATTTTTCTTAGTATGGAAAAAGGACTGTTTCTCATGTTGAGAAAATGATAGCTCTCAACATGAACTCCAATGTAATTCTCCAATTGGTCTCAAACATATCATTGAAATACTGAAATTTAAATAGTAAAATACTTTGTGCTTTTTTGATTGAAACCACATACCTACATATGTACACGCAGAAAAAAAATAAAGAATTTCGTACTTAAATCAAGTCTAAATCAAGAATTTTGGTCACAAAAGTACGGTAATACCGAATATTCTTACAAGTACGGAGTACAAATTCTTATTTCAAGAATTTTTTTTTAGATTGAAAATTCTACTTTCAAGATTGATTTTGGAAGTATTTAAGTACGTTTCGTGGTATTGCAAGAATAATATGTAATTAGAATAAATTTAATAATTCTTAAGTTAAAACCGTTCAAGTCTTATTTTAATCCAAAATTTTTCTTAAATTAAATGTTAAAATTTCTTAAAACAAGATTATTTATTCCTAAGTTAAGAATTACGCATTCTAAAATTTAATGCAAAACGCTCTTGATTATTTATTCCTAAGTTAAGAATTACGCATTCTAAAATTTAATGCAAAACGCTCTTGAACCAAGATTGATATAACTTAAGGGGAGCAAACATGTTCTTATTTCAAGAATAAAATGGGATTTAAAACGAGAAATTATGTTCTTCTTTCTAGAGTAATGTGAATTGAAACTAGAATATTTAATGTTGTTTTCGGCTTGCAAACGTTGCCCTGTAGGAAAATAAAAACGCAATTTATATTTTTTCCACTTCATTATTTACAGCATAGTTTAGACTTTACATTAATCATGGGTACATATAAACAGTTAATTATACATATGTTATGTATATACAGTTAGTCACAAAAGTATAATTTTTTGATTTCTCTTACAAAAGGTTTGGTTTGGTTTTCATAGTAACATTTTTTCGTTTATTTTTTTTTACAAATGCATAGCCAATTCTACAATAAAAACCAACACATAAATCAAAATTTCAAGCTTTGGACAAAATACAAAAAAAATTCGAGCATTCATTGCATATGTCCACTGGCGATCAAAAGTGAGTGCATTGTTTTTTTTTCTTAAATATTTGCAACTTTTTTCAAGTAATAATTTTTTTGTTATTTTTCTTTAAAAATATGGGTCATGCTTTAATCAAGACCACATAACTCAACTTTCAAACGTTATAAATAACTTAGAAAAATTCAAACCGTATGCAAACAAAATTAAAAAAAATAACGCTATATTTTGTACATTGCACTTGTTATATTATGCAAAAAACCGAAAAATCCATCGGAAAAAAATCATTAAAAATCCACGCGATTTTTTAGCCGCTTAAAACTTTCACTTGTTTCACTAAAATTACATATCCGATCTATCTGCGTACCAAACATTTTTCTCAAAATTCAGATTAAAAAGTTTAAAATTTGGACGAAAATGTTGAATTTTTCTACGTTCTGTATAAAGTTTGAAAGTTTGACTTAGTGTTTTCGATTAAAGCATGAACCATACCGCAAAATCCATCGGAAAAAAACCATTAAAAATCAACGCGATTTTTAGCCGCTTAAAACTTTCACTTGTTTCACTAAAATTACATATCCGATCTATCTGCGTACCAAACATTTTTCTAAAAATTCACATTAAAAAGTTCAAAATTTGGACGAAAAGTTGTTGAATTTTTCTACGTTCTGTATAAAGTTTTAAAGTTTGACTTATGTTGTTTCGATTAAAGCATATAAAAATAACAAAAACAAAAAAGTTTAACTTAAAAAACATTGCAAATATTAAACTAAAAACACCATGCACTCACTTTTGATTGCCAGTGTACATAAATTAATATTGTTATTCAGACATTCGATGGCCTACGAAATCACGTTCTCGAAAAATTTCTAGGACTTTTTATTATTATAACCTTACAGATATTTCATTCTTAAATATGATTTTCCATTATTTGTAGGATATATATGTAAAGGTGGACTTGTAAATTCTTCAATAGGTCTTAAATACATTTTATCAACTAAACAACCTATCTCATATGATCTTAAATGACTCAAATGTTTTTACCTCTACTTGTTGACAAAGTACAAAAGCATTTTCATTATGGTACTGTACTCCAAACCAAACTCCACGTCAAACAGTGCAGACGTGTAAATTAATGTATGTATGCATTTTGTGTTTAATTATTGTTTTGAAATTTGTATTTATGTATGTATATGTTTATGTTTTACATGATTGTCAATAGTTGCCCTGAGGACGGTTACTGAAGCGTAACCGAAATATATCGAAAAAAAACTAAAATCCTGTGTTTTAATTCAAAAAAATTTTCTAAAACCATTTGACCTCGAGCCGGCAGAATTAACAATTAAGAAATAAAGTGGTCGCCAAAACCATCATCGTTATCCGTTTTATTTATTTTCCAAATGTATGCGAAAATAAGAAAAATTAGTAAAAGTTTGATTACAGTTGTTTTGAATGCATTATATTTTTAACAGTTTTCGTGTTAATAAATGATCTTTTTTAAAATGAACTATCAAAATTGCAGGTGCTGCAAAGATTTTTAAACAACGAAAACAAGTATACATCTTTCCGTTATTTTCTAATCAGTGTTCAAAAAGCTTACAAGTGATGTAATATTTGACGACTTGAAGTTTCAATTTGAAAAAAAAATATTTGAATAAAAAGCCAGGAGTCCTGACAAGCTTCTGGATATTTAAGATTCATTATTTGAAATAGTTTAAAACAAATATCTATGCTTTGAATGAACGAATTAAACTTAAGCAAATTATTATCAAAGTACACAAAGAAACCGCTTATATTTGTATCTGACAGCCCTTCGACAATCAAAAAAGGTTGTACGGTTAACCCTGCAGAGTAGTATTGGTTAATTATGGCATAGACCTGCCGTTGGTAATCATTCAAAGTTGGGAACCGCAAAACCAAACTTTCCTGAGAATCAACTATAGTTACTTTCTTAGTTTTTTACCGCTTTCGCTTTTGAATCTGGCGCCGGAAGGTAATACAGCATTTAGAAGAATTGTAATTAAATAGTCCTGGACATCTGTAAAATAAGGAAAAAAAATAGTTTCATGATGAATTAAAATTTTATTTAATATACCTTTATTATTTAACGATTTAACTGTAGAAAGTATTTGCTTACAATATTCGTTGCTTATGTTTTTCTCATAGTAATTAATAATTTNTAAGGAAAAAAAATATTTTCATGATGAATTAAAATTTTATTTAATATACCTTTATTATTTAACGATTTAACTGTAGAAAGTATTTGCTTACAATATTCGTTGCTTATGTTTTTCTCATAGTAATTAATAATTTTTGCTTTAAAAGTTTCCCACTTAGCAAGGAATAAATGTGTTTTCTCAGGATACATGAACTGAAAATCAATTTCAATCTGTAAATTTGAAACGGAAAGTACACGGTTAATTCCAGGTATTCCATTCTTAGTTACCATAAATTGTAATAAAATGTTACCATAAAAATGGATAAGTAAAATCACTACGAAAAACAATTAAACGTTTTTTTATACCAAATCAGAAGCCTGTGCATGTGACAATTTTGACCAAGCTTGAAAAAAATCCAAAGGACTCAAATTACAATCAAATTTAAATGAAAAGTTTTCTTCCATTTGTCGAAAACTTCGGCCCAATCCGCACAGTCTCTGTTTAAGGATGTTTTATATGCTTCGGAAACCGACTCATCAACTTCTGGAGTTTGGACAATCGATCTGTTAGCATAGTTTTTATCTTTGCTCTCAGACGGCTCAGACAATCCTTCAACCTTTCGGTGCTTCGATTTTTGGTTTTCATACTTTGAATACAACTTTCCAGACGGATTGTTTTTTCCTTGCCTCGAAATGAAGTAATAGTTCTATAAAATATATGAAAATAGTCCTATTTTAAATGCAGAAAACTATGTGCATATGTATGTACAGTGGCGCTCAGCTAAATAGCACACTCTTATTTCTTACAATATTCAATTTGTTTTACGTGATACATTTTTTTCGTTGATTTTTTATAAAAACACAGTACATTCTATAACATAAACCGTAAAAGTCAAANCGTGGCGCTCAGCTAAATAGCACACTCTTATTTCTTACAATATTCAATTTGTTTTACGTGATACATTTTTTTCGTTGGTTTTTTATAAAAACACAGTACATTCTATAACATAAACCGTAAAAGTCAAAGTTTAAAACTTTGTGTACAGTTCAGGAAAATTTAACAAATTTCAAAATGATGTTACAAAAATTTTCAGCATCAACAAAATCTATTTTTACGCAACACCCTCGACAAAGAAGTCTTAAAAATAAACGGAATTTTTCAGAGTTTTCACACCTGCACAATTGAATGGGCTACAAAACTGCATACAAAAAAAGTTTCTAAAAAATCTGAAAAAATTTTAAAATTATGATGCAATTTTTCAAAATTTTTAAGTTTTTGAATTTTCAAAAAATTCTGAAAAAATCTTAAAATTATGATGCAATTTTTTTGAAATTTATTAAATTTTCCTGAACTGCACACAAAGTTTTAAACTTTGACTTACACGGTTTATGTTCAGTGTTGCCACAAAACCTTTTTATTTTTTACCAAAATCACCGGAAAAATTACCAAATTCAACAAAAAATTACCAAACTTTTTTTTGTGCAGTACTGTACAAACATATATGTATATCGAGCCCTAACCGCCAAATTACCTTAAGCGACATTTTTTTCAAATTTTTCTTTTTGGTGCAGAAAGGCATCTAGATGGAATATTTATTATCAGGGAACGGATTTTATAGAAATCGCCTTTTTTCTGCTAAAGAGATAGAGTATATTCGATTCCACGATTTAGCTTTCCCTGATTCCATATATACACATGTTGCCTTTTTTAATATATTTGCCTTTTTTGCCTTTTTTACCTTTTAAAAAGTGATTGTAGCATTTACAATTGTTTTTAAAGATTAAAAAATATACACATACATTCCTGATAATATGAACGTTTCAAACGTACCATATTTAAATTGGGCTCCATTTGTATCAACTTACGTCGAGCGCACATTTAGTACATTCAAGTCTTTTCTTCGCGAAAATCTAATGAAAATGCTGCCAGAGAACTTCAAAATGCATCTTGTGGTTCAATGTTACTACAACTATACAGATTAAAGTTTTATGATTTAGAAACTCGAAAGGATAAAATAGTTAAAGATTCAAAGTACAAATTTTTCATATAATGAAACTAGTTCATAGTTTTTCTCTTTTTACTTGTAATATAAACATTTCTAAAATAAATGTATTTTTTAATTGTTCTTTGTATTTTCTGTCTTTTTTTAGTGCCTTATTTTGCTTTTTTTGCAATACCTAGTGCCTTTTCCTGCCTTTTTCGCTATTTTGTTTTGCCTTTTTTGCAATACCTAGTGCCTTTTCCTGCCTTTTTCGCTATTTTATTTTACCTTTTCCAGCCTATTTCGTTATTTTGTTTTGCTTTTTTTATAGGTTTTTAGGTCCTAAAACTCCGTTCCCTGTTTATTATTATACGTTATTTCGGCAGTTAGGGCTCGATATGTCTGTACATATATATATCCGAAGATACCAAGCTTTTCGGGCAATCAGCGCTCCATTAACCTAAAATTTTTACGAAAGTTTGTTGAATTTTTTTAAATATTGAACAAAGTTTGAAATATGAATTTGTTTGAGCTCTGTTAAAGAAATAACAATATCTTTATAAAAAATAACCAAAATTAGATTACAAAAAAAAAAAAACAATTTGTTAAAACTGGTCAAAATATGGTGCGGCTACAATTTTTTCGACCACTGTATGTAAACAAGTGACAAGAAAATATATCAAAAATTCA
Organism: Rhagoletis zephyria; assembly: GCF_001687245.7. Classification (NCBI taxonomy): domain Eukaryota; kingdom Metazoa; phylum Arthropoda; class Insecta; order Diptera; family Tephritidae; genus Rhagoletis; species Rhagoletis zephyria. Next base: position 232,078 of record NW_016157467.1, read on the forward strand.
ACGCTTGAAGGAAAGCGGTCGACTCACACATAGACAGAGTGACGTCCCCCGCTGAATGTCGTAGCTTTTTGAACGGGAACATACTTATTTACGTAAAACTCTATTCATATGTATGGTTGCCGGGTACACCGGAAAATTGATAGTAATTGAAAAGCTGACGAACTGACAGGGAAAGGTAGGACCACCCAAAACATTCCAGGAAAGGACACGGTGGATATACTTATCAATAGCCACTTTCACTGCTTGAAAGTTAAAGAACACACCATTCTCGTAGCCAAGGAACGCTGGAACATCTTTCACCTTGCAAAACTTTCAGGATTACCTGGTATTTCTATAAAAGGAAACGCTTAAGGTCCACTTACTAATGTGGAATCAGAACCAATATTGACCTATTTCACATGTAAGACCGAATCGAAAAAGTTACCAAATTGAAAAATAAATTACCAAATTACCAAAATTTATAAATAAATAAAAAAATTACCAATTTTGGTTAAAAATTACCAAAGTGGCAACACTGTTTATGTTATGGAATCTACCATTTTTATTACAAAGTAACGACACAATTTTATCGCGTNATTTATAAATAAATAAAAAAATTACCAATTTTGGTTAAAAATTACCAAAGTGGCAACACTGTTTATGTTATGGAATCTACCATTTTTATTACAAAGTAACGACACAATTTTATCGCGTAAAACATTGTGAATGCTGTAAAAAATAAAAGTGTGCTATTTGGATGAGCGCCACTGTATATTAGCTAAATTTACCTGCATATTAACTTCACTGGGGAGTATGGAGCATACTTCGTCCACTATGCAAGGAAAGTCCTGCACTTTTAGATTAATATTCTTTGAAATAACCTCTTCCACTACAATATTAATGATATCCTCCCTTTATGCATTTGTAAGTGTTTTATTTTTGTATCAGACATAAGAAGAGCTCGGCCTCGCCCAGAATCCTTAAGCTAAGTTGTCAAATCCTGTAGTAAGAAACAAATAATATAGTGACAAATAGTTATTCACACAGAGAATTTTTTGCAATATAGACATGCAAAGTTTTTTGCTAATTTCTTTTCGATATTTTTTTAAGAAAGTTCCTACTACACTAAAAAATATAAAAATAAAATCCCTAAACATTGTAAAAAAGTCAGGATAATTCAATAAATTTGCATACTAATTTGTACCTTTCTATTCAGATTTCCTAGAAAAATTCTAAATATGGACCCTTATAGCCCGCTCAAATTTTAGTGTTACAAAAAAAGTTTAAAGTTGCTAGAAAGTCACATTTATTTTTGGCAATTTTTGTTCCGGACGGTGCCATAATTATCTTCCATACAAAAAAAGTTGTCTGTACTTTCTATGGAAGAAACTGCATAAAAAAAATTTTCAAAACTACGCGATTTTGCAGCAACTTAAAACTTCCACTTTGTTATACCAAAATTGAATAGGCTATAAAACTGCATACTTAGAATTTAAAGAAAGAATTATCGAAAAAAAATTATAATACAAATCTTTTTATATATATTGTGAAAAATTGTCAGTGCAATATTTTTGTTCGCCACTGTACACTGTGATATATTAAATTTACATATACCTTTTTTAGGATTTGCTTTGTATTTTCTGTTGCCGTTTCTAGCCAAGCACCCACATTAGATGGCACGGAAATTATATCATCGTCTATTCCAAACTAATAAGGAGTGAAATGTTTTCAGAAATAAATTAGAATTGACAATCAAAAAACATCTGCGTATGAAATACTACCTCTCGTTTTTTCCACATAAAGAGCTTCTCCGGGATTCCATCCGAAGGCCAAGAGGTGGTATGGCTTCTTTCAAGTCTTCCTTCCTCATGTACTGTAAACTTTCCAAAGTCCCATGCGCAGCTGAAATACATATATGTTTGCGTAAATAAATCTGTACATCAAGGCTCTGGACATGCCAAAGGCAGGGATTCTGCAAAAATCATGACATCTAACGTTCTTATAAAACTTTCCACAAACAAAAGTTATGTATACATACATATGTATGTTATATTAGTTACCATATTAGTTATATTTTTAACGCACTACCATGTAAATTACATTTACGATTTACCCAAATTCACTTTCGGCTATTGTCGCAACTGCGATCCATATTTTATGACTATTTTACATTAATAACTTTGCAAATTTTTACATGACAAAAACTACTTGAATTTTAGTGTGGAAAATTTTCATCTCACTTACCGTTTAAATAAGGAAGCACATCAGGCAAATTAAAATCTGTTAATAATCTTAACAGGCCGTCGTCTTGCGTTTTGTCCTCTGTTTCAAATCACTCAGTATTTCGATTTTACCAATTACAAAACAACCGACTTTACACGCGACAAAAATAATACTAAAAAATTGCTCAACGTAGTATTTTCGGACCGTATTCGCACACTGCGACGTCGCTCGGTGCCATCAGCAACGTATGTACATATGTACGTATGTACATATGCATAAAAAATCAAAGTCTACTACGGCTGTCCAGCCGGCGTATGAATATCGCTACTTGTAAAGATATACATACATACATATTTACATGCAAATAACAACACAAATGTGAGCCTTGCTGACGCTTCGCTCATTACCATCAGCAACGTATGTATGTATAAAAAATTCAAAGGCAACTACGATTGTCTGGCCGGCGTATGAATGTCGCTACACTTGCACAGATATATAAACAACAACAAAGGTGTGAGTACTGCTGGCACGCCGACAGCAGCGTATGCATACCATGCCTTGTAAAGAATAACGGTAGAGCGTCGTTGTATTCAACTTTAAAATTTTTGATTCTTCTTTTAAGAATTTTGAAACCAACAATAAGAATATCTGTTATGTTCTTGATTTGAGTACACATTAGTTTCGTTCTAAGCTTATTTTTATTTAATATAAGTACATTATTCTTACTTGAAACTTTTTGCATCTTAATTTCACAAAACAAGAACGGAAAATTCTTATTCTAAGAGTATTTAAGACCGTATTTTTCTTAAAATTTTAAGAACGAAAAATAGTAAATTTAATCCCAGTAGGACTTATTTTTAGTACTTCATTTTTCTCTGAGTGTACATAGATGAATTTAAATATAAATTTTTCATCTTATTACTCCGTTTGTATTATGTTTTAATCAATATCGTATTACAATAATTCACTCACATTATACAGTCCGACAGTAATTTTGCCACTAGATTCACTTTGCGTTTTATTTTCTTTCAAGATTATATGAGGATACTTTGAAGATTATACACNGTCAATATCGTATTACAATAATTCACTTCACATTATACAGTCCGACAGTAATTTTGCCACTAGATTCACTTTTCGTTTTATTTTCTTTCAAGATTATATGAGGATACTTTGAAGATTATACACTTTTTTTGGTAAGTTTCCTCTTTATATAGCTTTAGTTTTTCACTTGATAATTAAAAATTCGTTTTTCTATCACTTTTTACGTATCTGCGCGTCGGTTAGAGATGAGTTAGAGAATGATGTTTGATATCAACTTGAGAACTATGAATTTCTCCAAGGTTGGAGAAATATTTTTTTGGTGTTTACTGGGTATGTACATAAATATATACGATTGATCTGCTTTCGTCTTCCCCTCGCCGCTTCCATCGACACAAATTATTAAATGTCTGCGAATCGGCACCAGATCCGCACATTAACCTTGCGTTTACGAAATATTTAGATTTTCGCATAAATTTACATTTAATAAATCAATACTTGTACATTTTTTTATGGAGAATAATAATAATTAATTTAAAATTCTGCATGTAACCATNTCGCACATTAACCTTGCGTTTACGAAATATTTAGATTTTCGCATAAATTTACATTTAATAAATCAATACTTGTACATTTTTTATGGAGAATAATAATAATTAATTTAAAATTCTGCATGTAACCATGTTTTCGACGATACATGTAACATTCATGAAGATTAAACATAACAAGCGTTGTAAAATAGTGTTATTAACAGCTGGAACCAAACAAACTATGAGTTCAAAATCAACTTTCAAAAACACGCACGAGCCCGCACGTTAAGAATTTTAGTGGGGCCCGACCCGGCCCGGCACGATGGGACACGTCCCAGCCCGGAAATAAAGAGCCTACTTTTATTGTATGTATACATATGTACTTATTTTTAATTTTGTGTTTATGTATGTATATTTACTTAAGCGAATCAAATTTTCACATCAAAGATTTTTGTAATATATTTTCTGGGAAGTAAAAATAGTGGAAGGTATTTTATGTACAGATATGTAAACAAAACTACTAAGTATCTTATTTTTGCTATCGGTTTCCAAATATTTCTTTTTTTGCTTTTCTCTTATCAAAAGAGGTTTAAATATGTACTATTTTTTTTAATAAAAACAAAAGATGATCTAAATTTGCAGTATTAGCAACGGGCTTTTTCGTGCTCTTATGAAATTTTACTGAACGCCCATGCAAGCACGAGTTCGTGCTGACAGCAAATATTGCGGCCCCTACCCGCGGGCTTGCGCAGGGGCCCGCCGGGCCCGTGCCCATCTCTAATCACGACCACTATGAATAACATGGCGACCCGGAAAAGATCAGAGGAGTTAACATCACGTCCACTGAGACTAACATGAAGTTAACATCTCGCCACAAACACACATCGTGATCAGCGTTTCCGCGAGCTTGAAAAAAATGTATTAGCGTATTATTTGCCAAGCAGAAAAAGTATCATAAGCAAACAAAACTGTTGTTTGTTAAACTATTGCTTAAAAAACAAATAATAAATAAAATTTTATAATTAAATCCATAGTTATAAAAAAAAAAAATATATTTCTTGCTTCTATCTGCTTATTTGCATAACGAAAAACAAACTTATAGAGCTCCTAAACCACACAAAACTCTTGCGCAACCTGAGACTTTTAAAAGTCAATATTGTGGAAATTACTACAGCGTAAAATTGCGCAAACCTTATTTTGAAGAAACGTTGCTCAAGTTAATATGTGAAGAAATATGAATGTGCGTTGTATATTTTGATAGCTTCAGCTTTAAAACGTAAAAAAAGTACAAAATAAATAAAAACAACAGCATTTTACAGCTCGATCTGGACACCAAAATCACAACAAGACTAAAAATTTCGCAGTTGTCGCCATACGCAGTACAAATTATTGTACAATAACACAAGCATGAGCAAAATATCAAATTAATTTTTATTTTACCGCAATAACTGTGCAATTTAGTACAAACGACCTCATACACCACACAAGCGACCGACCCATGCCCGATATAGCGTAATGTTTTTGTGTGGTTTAGGCGACGTGTGCAAAGAAATTCCGTGTTGTGTTTTCCTTATAAGAGTTACCAACTCAAACTTATATATAAATATCTATATATAAATTGTGAGACTTTAAATAACAACAAAAAAAATATTTGCCTTTAGACTAGTAATACTATTCATAGTTTTAAAAATTCATTTCTGCCAGTCAAAATTATCAAAATACGGCATTTGGGAACAAAAAAGTATCAGATATTACAATTTAGAAGAAAGGATTAAAAATTATACAATTGTATCAAAACGGCAACGTTGATCGTGATGGAAAACGAAGTTAGTTAACATCTTGTCGTCATAGCGACGATGGAATTAACAGCGTCAGCCGAGTGAAAATACTGCTAAGTAACAGAGGCAGCGCCGCTTGTGGTACCCTTGCTTGCCTCCCCGCTCGTGACTTAATTCAAATTGGTTCTATAGTCGACATGCGTATTCTGTATGCTGTTTATTCTGAGGTTAAACGCAAACTTGCATTGACATTTTTACACGCATACATACATACCAGGGATGAAAAATGGAAATTTCAGATTGTACCTAATATCACAAAATAAATGTAGCTAAATGAGACAGATTGTACCTAAAAAAAGTTTCATCATTCATTTGTAGTTTTTTTATATTTATTAAAACATGAATACAAAAGATATATGTACTTTAAACATGATTAGGTTTTTTTTTTTAACTGAGCCTATATCTATAGACTATAGTCTAATGGGAATCGAAGAAGCGTTGTTTAATTTTGACTACTGAAAAATATTGGCGAAAAAGACGAAAAACACACTTTGCGAAGTATACTTCCTTATCCAGCTTTTTATAAAACAACAGGAAAAGTCTGCTAGAAAATAATCAAATTGCCGTAAGTAACTTCGAAAGCATTTTAAATATATTTCCAGAAATCAAAAAGCGAATATGGGTCAAATAGCTATAGTTCTCATCTAAAGAAAATTTGAAATTTGAAGACATCCCAGACACTGGACTGTTTCGATGTTTCGTCCAAAAAAATCTATGTTAATATCGATGTTTTGCTGGACGATACATCGTCGATACATCGTCTAGGAAAGTGAAAAACATCGACATCGTTCACTCACTCCGTTCGTATTGTGCCGAACGACCAGTGGCAAGCGAGCGCTTGTTTTCGGAAGCTGGTGCAACCATCATTCAGGATAGAAGCAGGCTTTTGGGGGCTAGATTATCAAAGCTTGTTTTCTGAACTAATTTCAAAATGTTTATTCATATTTAAATAAATAAGATTTACATATTTAATTTAATATATTTAATTTCATATATTTAAGATATTAATAATAAAACAGGTGCAAGTTTTAAGCGGCTAAAAATCGCTTTGATTTTTAATGATTTTTTTGGCGGCTTTTGCGTTTTTTTCATATAAAAGGTTAAAAATCAAGGCGATTTTTAACGGCTTTTTCTAAAAATTCAGATAAAAAAGTTCAAAATTAAGATAAAAATGTGTTGAATTTTTCAAAGTTTTGTATAAAGTTATGGTTTGCAGCGGATATGTGAATCTAGTTCTTTCGAGTTTAAAAAATATTTCAGGCTACATTTTCTTTCGTGTAGTAGATTAAATATTAAAACATCGGTAAAACATCGATATATCGTTTTTATAACCGATGGTTTTTGACATCGATGTTTGTTGCGGGAGCATCGATGTTTTTAAGAGCGATGTTGCGTCCCTAACTGTATGGATGCGAATAAAGGCTGGTTTTCAATATGTAATATTTATGACAACAAATTTTTTGACATATTTTGACACAACTTTCTTTCCTTTATCCCTACTTTTACCGATGATATTATGGGCCAAAAACTTACAAGATAGCCGCCTTTAGCAGCGCATGTACACTAGACCGTTCGTTAAAATTAAAATTTGGTTTGCCGGGCGGAAAAAGATGTGTTTTGGTCTAAAAATAAGCTGTGCAAAATTTTATTCGAATATGATAACTCTAAGTACTTGCGCGTTGCATTTGAAAATTTAGAAAACCATATGCACTCTGGGAAAAAAATTTCTAACAAAATAGTTGAAAGTCGTGAATTTTATAGTCATTTGCCATGTAAAATAACCTACACAAAAAGGTAGAATACGTTTTAAGAATTTGCGAAATTATCGTTTTTTTCAAATTGAGAAAACAGCATTTTCAATTTTTTCCAAAAATATCCGGTTGTGATTATTACACCACAAAAAGATCTCCACCAGATTAAAGGTCTTTGAAATCCCTACGAACTTGCTATACAATGTTTTGCAATCAAATTATCAGTTTAAGAGTTATCTGCCAATTTAACAGTGAAATCGGACACAATTTTAAGTCGCATCGTTATTCTACTGTGAATTACACCTAAAAGCTGCAAACTTGTTGTTCTTATTTTTATGCTATGTTAAAGCTTATTTAATTTCAAAGTATATAGATCCAAATTTTTTACAAATCAATTTGAAAATAGAAAAGTTATAGCAAATTTAGTAAATGACATTGGATTCAAGCAACCTATCGATACTGTACAGCACATTTGATTGTAAAATAAATTAAAATATCATTTCCAGAGGCATGTTATGCACATCGCAATTAGAAAAACAGCTGACAATAGGTTTGTTTCATTAAGCAATAGTTTTAAATATTTTTTAAAAATTGTTACAAATTATCATGCTTTGGCTAGCAAAAAAGTTGATAAAATAAGATAAATTGAGATAGCAAAATAACATTTGATTTTTAGATAAGGTTTGGAAGTTTCTGCGGGATACATTTATACTTGTAAAACTGAAACAATGGTACTTATTGAATGTATTATGTATTTATATTATGATCCTTATTTTCAAGTAATACTACGCTCAAAAGAATGTCGCTGCATCCCGGGAGCAAACAACTTGGTCCATAAAAAGATTCGAGCTTGTGCGTTAAACGCCATTCTCAGCCCACGTTCGGTATAATATTAAACAAAATTTTGGACCGAAAATCACATGAGATATACAACCAATTGAGCGTGAATTTTTTGTAAAACTAATTAGATTTAAAGCAATATTCAAATAGTGATCGATTTATGCGGCATTATTCTTGAAAGTGGATATTCAAGACGACATACTCATAGAATAAAATAATAATAATAATAAATAATAAACTGAAGTAAATACTGTACTGATTTTAAATCGAGTACCATCATCTTATAACAAAGACTTTAATAGTACGGACTTTACGTCTACCGTTGGCAGAATTTTTTAATAGCCGGAATTTACAACTTGGTATTTGAGTCTTTGAACATGGAATTGTACTGTTGCGGAACTGATCGGATGTGTTTTTTGTGAGCTGCGCTATTCTTTTTAAATATAGTGAACTGAAATAAATTATAATAGCGAAATTGACGGCTTAGCATTGGTCGTATGATCGGAAACTGAAATATTGTGTAATTGCCGTCATTAAGTACAATAATTGCGAAAAAGACGCTTAATTAAAATTTCTACTTCTTGCACCGAGGATGGCCGAATGTAGTAAATGCAAAAGTGCAATACGCGGCGAGTCGGGAATCAGATGCGCCGGTGTATGTCAAAAGATTTATCACTTGTCGACAAAATGTTCTGGTTTGGACCAATATTCCAGTAATATTCTGGTCACTAATGAGATGGTAAAATTTATTTGTGAAGAATGCATTTTATATATTCATAATGTTGACATGGCGGTCAGAGAAATACAAGAAACGGTAAAAAAAATGGTATCTATTTAAGAGAATATAAACATGAGTTCGAAGATGCTATAAAGAATAATGAAAATGAAATTAAACAGCTTCTTGAAGCTATTGAGAAAAGGTACAACGGGAGATTGAAAACAATGCAGATTGCTCAAGAATCGTGTGAGAAGAGTGTTAAAGAGATGAAAAGTTTATGTGAGTTAACAGAAAGCTTTAAGCTCCAAAGCGAAAAAATTTGTCAAGAGCTAAAGACCAGCAAAAAAGAGATTGAAAAAATATGTGGTGAAGTAAAGAAGATTGTAAACAACAGTCAGAGTTGCCATAAATCTTTTGCTGATGAGGTTAAAAATAAAAATACGGCACTGCCAGAACTATAAAAAAGGAGTGCCACTAGTATTAAAACCTAAAACAAACCAAAAATGTGAAAAAAAGGAAGATTTGAATAAAAAGGTGGATCCAAAGCAATTTTAGATTTCCAATATAGAAAATAAACACAATGGAGTCGTAATAATTGAAAGTGAAAGCAATTCAGAACGGGAAAAAATTAAATGTGCTATACAGGATAATATCGGTCAGGATTATGAAATTAAGTTACCAAATAAATTGAATCCTAGATTTTTGATATCCCATCTGAGTTTTATACATGACGAAAAGGAAATGATTGAAAAATTGAGAATGCAAAATAATGTTATCGAAAAGTCACTTAAAGTTTGTTAGCATGTATGAAATTAAAAGAAACAATGCTAAATTCTATAATGTTGTAATAGAGACTGATGCAGAATCGTTCCCCAAGGTTTTAGCAAGTGAAAAGCTTAATGTTGGATGGGAGAGATGTAGAGTGTATGACGGCATTGATATCCTATGTTGTCTTAAATGTCGGGGATTTAACCATAAGGCGGTAGAATGCAAAAATGATGAAGTGTGTCTGAAATGCTTGGGTAAACATAAAGCAAGTTAGTGTAAAAAAGAGCAGATACAAAAATGTGTGAATTGTATAAGAGCAAATGAAAAACTGCGCCTGGGACTCGACGAGAATCACGTAACAACAAGTAAACTTTGTCCGGTATTCCTAAATAAGCTTGGTGCAAAAAAGAAAAGAATCGGATATTAGCAATCAACAAAAGTGAATGTGGTTTGTACCAACGTACAAGGACTCTTAAATAATTTTGAGCATTTAGAGATCCTTGCAGATAATAATGAAATCGATATTTTTATTCTCACTGAAACACATTTAACAGAAGATATGGAGGAAAATGAAA
>NW_016157467.1:242365-259940 GCF_001687245.7 Rhagoletis zephyria
CGTTGAAATTATAAATTACCCTTGAGGATTTCCATTTTATCGATAGTGATCTCAATTTATGTTCATTAATATGAGCTGACCTATATAGTGTATTAATGTTTTATCATCATTGTCTTCATCTTTGACAAAATTACACGGTCCCCCAGCTATTTATTTTATTTTTTTAAATAATTTTAATTATTTTTTTTTATAAAATTGTAGCTCATTATCAAACAAAAACCTTGAAAATAAATCGAAACTTGAAAGAATGAAAAAAATCAACAGTTTCATCAAATTTTCAGAGTTTTTGTTCAGAATTTGTAGACATGTTTTGGGTTAACAATTTTGTAGCCCATTCATTCTAGTATAATAAGGTGGAAGTTTGAAGTGTCTAGAAAATATCACTACTTTTTGGAAATTTTCTGTCTGAGGTGTTGCGCACTTTCTTCCATATAACGAACGTTCGCATTTTATGTTATATGGATGAATGCGCGTGTAGCGTTGGTGTTTTTATTCCAATATTTTAAATTAAGCTTTATTTTTTGATTTTTCTTAGACAATGATAAATGATGTACACAAATTTCAGTATGGAAAAAAGTGCAACACCTTCAACGAAAAAAGTTCTCAAAAATCTACGCGAATTGAATGCTTTTATCTCGATAATTTAAACATCTCGGACTCGCCCACCACTAAAAATGATTATTTAAATCTAAAGTATATATTAAATGATATTTAATATTTGCTTTAGAGATGAAATTTCGACAAATTTGTTTAAGCAAAAATGTTAAGCGCATATGCAGAATGTGGAAGCGAGATTCTTCGGTTTGCGTTTCTACGTTTATATCATTTATCAGTTTAAGCACATACGATTAAATTTAAAAAAAATGTTTTTAATTGCGGATCCGAAAGAAATATTTATTAGTTGCATTGAGTTACGCAAAAATAGTGCCGAAAATCAATCGATTGTACTGAAGGTGCCGGCTGCTTCCGAAAGAGCCGAAAATGGCACAATGCACACTCATTTTCCATCACTGTCACACATGCAATCTCACTATTCTGTTGACTTCGTTTTCCCCTTCGGATAACTTTTTGTTTCCGCGTGACCAGCACCGCTGTGCAAAGCTTTGCACGCGCAGTCGCCCGCGACACATGGTGAAATGAACTGAAGGTGGCGCATTCCCGAAACCGCTACTTTGGTTTTGCCGACTTTGACATTTATGGCAATACGTAAACATACTTTTTGTTTAGAAACAAGTGCAAACGTATTGTGTACTTTCAAGTGAAAAATCGAAGTAATTCGTGCGTTCTGAAGTAAAAAACGTTTTATTTGTAATAAATACTTTATAAAAATGTCGTGTCGTGTGTTGAATTGCAGCAGCCGTAGGGGTAAAGCCCCCAAACGCAGTTTTTTTTGTTTCCCCGCGACGNCACTTTTAAATACGACATGTTAAGTTGAAAAGTTGAAATACCACAAATTACAAATTAAAATCGGAGGTAAGCAAGCATCGACCACTTTCTGCAGGAAAACATGCGTTGCGACAAGATATTATCACTTTTTCGGCACCTGCATTACAAAAATAAAATTCTAAATAGTTAATTAATAAGACCTATTCTTTTGAACACATTTCAAGAGTGGTTGTATATTTTTTGTTAACGTAGTGCTTAATTTGCTATATTCAAAGATGGCTTGAGAAATTGGTGTATCGAGAAGAAAACACGTTTTCTCACTGCAAATTCACAACTGTCAACTCATTGTTCTTCGCCATATTCTTTGTTTACCCGTTGCCACAAATGTCATTCTGCGGGAATGCGCAATCTTGTATTCTATCGTTCTTGGCCGCGACACATATGTGCTGATTTGGGCATCCCTAATCTAGGTAATAATTTATGCAACCTCACATAGCGGCTTTGCATTTTGTTGATACGCGGTTTTGTACTTTAAACTACGATATACAGATTATTAAAGACGATCTAAATTACACTTTGTGACAAAAAAACTTTCTTTCGAGGTTCACACTTGTTGTAGGTCTATTCAAGCCTCAAAATCTGGGCTTAAGGTCAAAAACCGCGTTTTTCAAAGGGTGACGCACAGGCATACTTGCTCGTAACTTTATTTCTGTTTACCCGGTGAAAAATACGTATATATGTATGTGATTCAAGGCAAGACATTTCGCCGCTTACAACAATGTTTAAATTAATAATTTATCTTAAGAAATGGCAAAGGAATCAGTGATCGGACTTAAAAAAAAAATTGTGTTGTAGAATCTAGAAAAAAATGTGGTAGATCTCAGGTTTTGGATCAAACTTTGTACAAAAATTTAAAAAAAATCTGCAAGGTTTCACCTAAATTGCAAACATTTTAATTAGAATCTAAAACAAAATTAATTTTAGTATAATAAAGTGCAAGATTGAAGTTGATAAAAATTGCGTTGAGTTTTGGCAATTCTTTTCCTTGACAGTTTCGAACATTTTATCACATCACGATGTAGCGAACAAATGTGGCCCGTTCCAGAAATGCTACTTGGGATTTGCCGGTTTTGACAATTCTCAAGTAAAAGTAAACAAGGTTTTATTTGAGATGCACTGAAATTTTCTAATCCTTTCACAAAAATCGCCGGTTTTTACCATTTTCGCTATTAATTATTTTTATAAATCATATATTTTGCAATTTAACACAATAAAACCACGTTTGATGTCGAAAAATTTAATATTGAGAAAATTTACTATTTTACGGTTTATTCTATCCTCCCATTCTTCCTGCTGGTAGTGTTTAGTGTTGGACAATATGTGGTAGATTTCAGACGTTGTGTGGTAGATGTGGTAGATGCTCAAAAAAGTGGCAGATCTACAACAATGTGGTAGACGTCCGATCACTGAAAGGAATCTTACAGAGTATATGCAAACTTTTAATTTTTAACATTTTAAATTACGACTTGTCCGAAAATTTTTTTTATTAGTATACATACATAGGGTGCCCATCGAAGTTTTATTTATTTTTTTATTTCATGGCCCTAACCTCTAATTTCCTTCCTTTTTATGAGAAATATTATTATGTATTAGGCTTTTTAAACATCATTTAAAGTTCGCGACTGGTCATTTTAGGTCAGAAAATATGATTTTGTAGATTTATCAGTATGATTGTACTACATATTTTGTAATTGTTGAAATAAGGAATCGTCAAAACTTAAGAAAAATAAGAAAATATATTTTATTTATCAGTTTGATTGTACTACATATTTTGTAATTGTTGAAATAAGGAATCGTCAAAACTTAAGAAAAATAAGAAAATATATTTTATTTATCAGTTTGATTGTACTACATATTTTGTAATTGTTGAAATAAGGAATCGTCAAAACTTAAGAAAAATAAGAAAATATATTTTATTTATCAGTTTGATTGTACTACATATTTTGTAATTGTTGAAATAAGGAATCGTCAAAACTTAAGAAAAATAAGAAAATATATTTTATTTATCAGTTTGATTGTACTACATATTTTGTAATTGTTGAAATAAGGAATCGTCAAATCTTAAAAAAATAAGTAAATATATATTTTTCTATTTGCTCAATGAAAATCCCGACAATCCAAGTATAACAATAGATTGTTATACATCGTTTTAAAGGCGTATGAATCCTGTTCTCACAATATGTTCGATCTTTAAAATTTAATAAAAAATAGTCATTCAAAACTGATAAATGTACAAAACCGCGTTTTCTAGCTTAAAGGTGTACCCCCCAAGTGGTCCCATACTAATTTGGTTTAAATCCGATCATTGTTGTTGTCCATTTAGTTATGAATGATGGGATGAACAGCAATAATTTTGTTTTACATCATGCTATGTTTTATACAATAGTAACCGTGGAAAGGCCGCTAATAAGGTGGCTAGCCAAAGGCAGCACTGATGCAAAGTGATACTCCCGTTACCTCAACTTCGACCCATTTATAGCACGGGTTAGACTTGATTAATTGAGCCAAAATTTTTAGGGAATTACTTTTTCAATAAAGGTTACCATTTTAAGGGGTAGCACCCGTAAATTTCCAATTTTCAAAAATAAGGGCCACTTTAATGTATTTACGAACGAAGCCGAAAGCAGTTTTGTTTTTAATTAGCTATAAATTTTGAAAATCAATTACGGTTTGGCTGTGACATTCGACTTTGACCAATATGTTCTGCACTTTTTCTAGTACTAAAATTTAAGTGAGATATCACATCATGGGATAAATTTTATTGATGGTTTGATGGGGTCTGCATATACATATATATTTATATACTAGTGAACAAAATAGCCGGACAAGACGTCATTTAAAATAAACAAAAAATTAAAACTTTTCGAATATTCTGTAATATTGCTCCACCATTTCTCAAGACAAATTAACCATTTATATATGGTTGTAAACAACGAAATGTTTTCTCTTAATGGCATACGTTAGTATTTTTAATCGGGCAAACAGAAATAAAGTTACGAGCAAGTATATTATTCAACCTATGAAAAACGCGTTTTGTACCTTCAGCCCAGATTTTGAGAGTGTATTAAAAATTCTGAGTACCTGTGCGTATATATTATTTTTGTTTATCTCGCTTCAAATCTCACGAAATNTCCATTTATAGCACGGGTTGGACTTGATTAATTGAGCCAAAATTTTTAGGGAATTACTTTTTCAATAAAGGTTACCATTTTAAGGGGTAGCACCCGTAAATTTCCAATTTTCAAAAATAAGGGCCACTTTAATGTATTTACGAACGAAGCCGAAAGCAGTTTTGTTTTTAATTAGCTATAAATTTTGAAAATCAATTACGGTTTGGCTGTGACATTCGACTTTGACCAATATGTTCTGCACTTTTTCTAGTACTAAAATTTAAGTGAGATATCACATCATGGGATAAATTTTATTGATGGTTTGATGGGGTCTGCATATACATATATATTTATATACTAGTGAACAAAATAGCCGGACAAGACGTCATTTAAAATAAACAAAAAATTAAAACTTTTCGAATATTCTGTAATATTGCTCCACCATTTCTCAAGACAAATTAACCATTTATATATGGTTGTAAACAACGAAATGTTTTCTCTTAATGGCATATGTTAGTATTTTTAATCGGGCAAACAGAAATAAAGTTACGAGCAAGTATATTATTCAACNCCCATTTATAGCACGGGTTAGACTTGATTAATTGAGCCAAAATTTTTAGGGAATTACTTTTTCAATAAAGGTTACCATTTTAAGGGGTAGCACCCGTAAATTTCCAATTTTCAAAAATAAGGGCCACTTTAATGTATTTACGAACGAAGCCGAAAGCAGTTTTGTTTTTAATTAGCTATAAATTTTGAAAATCAATTACGGTTTGGCTGTGACATTCGACTTTGACCAATATGTTCTGCACTTTTTCTAGTACTAAAATTTAAGTGAGATATCACATCATGGGATAAATTTTATTGATGGTTTGATGGGGTCTGCATATACATATATATTTATATACTAGTGAACAAAATAGCCGGACAAGACGTCATTTAAAATAAACAAAAAATTAAAACTTTTCGAATATTCTGTAATATTGCTCCACCATTTCTCAAGACAAATTAACCATTTATATATGGTTGTAAACAACGAAATGTTTTCTCTTAATGGCATACGTTAGTATTTTTAATCGGGCAAACAGAAATAAAGTTACGAGCAAGTATATTATTCAACCTATGAAAAACGCGTTTTGTACCTTCAGCCCAGATTTTGAGAGTGTATTAAAAATTCTGAGTACCTGTGCGTATATATTATTTTTGTTTATCTCGCTTCAAATCTCACGAAATCATAAATGCAAAAGTATGGTTGACACCGGATCAGCTGTTTAAGTATTTATGACCAAATGGTTAAATCGTGTGAATGAATGTGGACAATATTTGTCACTTTACTGCTGTGCGCAAATGTTTGCCAAATCATTTGTATCTTTGGCAGCCAAATTGTATGATCGCAAAACAAATTATTTGTACATCGCTATCCAAATGCGCAAATGTGGACAAATCTAAATTTGGTATTTTGTGTACAAATGTACAAATCGTGTGATCCCTGCTTAAGGACAATTAACAGTTGGTTAATTGTAGTTGTGGAGAAAAACAATTAACAATTAATTAATTGTTAATTGTAGTGGAAAATAATAATTAACAATTAATCAATTGTTAATTTTGATTTTCTGAAGTTAACAGTTAATTATTCAGTTGTATGTTACCAGGCTGGTCTGATCTAAGTTTTTGTGCAAATAAAACTACGTTATTTCACTTTCTGGCCCAACGTTTCGCTAAAACATTTTTTGCTTCCTCAGGGGCAATTCCGTTTAATTAAATCTGTCACGAACCATAAAATACAAAAACACATTATAACAAAAAATAATAAATGGAGACATAAAAACATATATATACATATATATATATATATATGGAATTACAAATGACAAGAAAAACTACAGATTGAGTTTGAGGACAAACAATTTGACTCACACTATTTTAACATTAATACATACGAATTATTGAACACTAAATACTAATAATCTACACCATCTTTTGTGGTAGACATGTCAATACTAAAAGTTAGTTTATAATCATAAACATGAAATGTATGCGACCGCAATGTTGTCTGTATCTTCCTTTCTGTTCATGGTCTTTTCTTTCCTTTGCATTATTCTGAGGCTCTCCAATGTATATCGCGTTGACTCTCTTTTTTCTTTGCCAATAACTTTTGCGTTTGCGAAATCAGCGATGTGTCCACTTGTTGTTATATGTTGTGCTAGTCCATGTTCGCCTAATCGAACACCTAAAGGCCGCTTAGTTGTCCCAATATACACTTTTGCAGCCAGTAGCCATGTATAAAACAGAGTACTTGGAGAAAATGAATAAATTAATAGAAGACAAAAACACGTACAAAACAATAAGAAGTGACCCCACAAACACAAAGAAAAAACAACAAAATAGTGGACGAACTTTACAACAGCAAGCGCATCAACTTTAGAGAAAACAACAACTCACATGCACGGCAGCCACAGCGCCAAGACTTTATGGATTGTCAAAAATTCATAAGCTAGATGTTCCTCTTATTCCTATTGTTTCTTCTTTTATGGTCCCCTGTTATAAAATGTCAAAATACATCGGAGATATTTTGAAAATATTAATTTCGGAAAAATACAACGTGAATAATGCATTCAACCTAAAAGATAAGCTAGCCAATATATGTGTGTGTGATGAAGATGTATTAGTGTCGTTCGATGTCGTCTCCTTGTTCACAAATTTACCAACAATGTTANGTGATGAAGATGTATTAGTGTCGTTCGATGTCGTCTCCTTGTTCACACATTTACCAAGAATGTTAATTCAACATAAAACTAATATTCCGAAAAATAAGTTCCAAGATATGATAAGTTTTTGCCTAAACGACAATAACTATTTCATGTTCAATAAAAAACTATATTCGCAAACGTTTGGAATGCCTATGGGTAATCCTATTTCCCCAACAATAGCCGACATAATTATGGACAACCTACTGGACAATGCCATCTCGGAGCTCAAGGAAAAATTCAATATTGACATCAAATTTATTACCAAATATGTGGACGACATCTTCGCTATAGTTAAACGTAATGACGCGAATATTATTCTAGGGACTCTAAACAAGTATCACAACAAACTTCAATTTACGATGGAAACAGAGAAAAATTCAAAAATCCCCTTCCTTGACGTTTGCATTCATAGGGAAAACCAACATCTTTTACTTGACTGGTACNAAAAAACACCAAGAAATTTTACAGTGTAACGTATATTCCCAACCTAACCGACAACTTTGATCACAGCATAACTAAACCACAAAAGACAGCACTTGCCTACAAAGCCAATTACACTCTTTCGACAATATACACAAAAACAAAGTGGCCAGTAGATGTCCACCAACAAAGCGATGTAGTGTATGAAATTAAATGCAAAGGAAAGGAAAATGAAAAATGCGGGAAAGTGTATATTGGGACAACTAAGCGCCTTTAGGTGTTCGATTAGCGAACATGAAGCAAACATCAGAAAACAAAAAAGCAGTACAGCATTAGCACAACATATTACAACAAGTGGACACACAGCTGATTTCGCAAACGCAAAAGTTATTGGCAAAGCAAAAATAGAGTCGACCCGATATACATTGGAGAGCCTCAGAATAATGCAAAGGAAAGAAAAGACCATGAACAGAAAGGAAGATACAGACAACATTGCGGCCGCATACATTTCATGATTATGATTATAAACCAGCTTTTAGTATTGACAAAGCTACCACAAAATATGGGTAGAGAGAGTGTTCAATAATTCGTATGTATTAATGTTAAAATAGTGAGTCAAATTGTTTGTCCTCAAACTCAATCTTCTTTCTTGTCATTTGTAATTCCATATATGTATATATATATGTATGTGTGTTTTTATGTCTCCATTTATTATTTTTTGTTATAATGTGTTTTTGTATTTTATGGCTCGTGACAGATTTAATTAAACGGAATTGCCCCTGAAGAAGTTAAAAATTTTTTAGCGAAACGTTGCACCAAACACTTAGATCAGACCAGCCTGGTAACATACAACTGAATAAATTACGAACTGATCGGATACTAAAATATATAGTTAACAGTTAATTATTTTTTAATTGCTTTGTGAATTTTATTAAAAATTTACGTTTTAAGATGCCCACTACATAGGCCGGAGAGGTTTGTGTTAAGACCTAGAGAATCTTGAATATGATTGATGCAATGATGGGCAAAATTGTATTTACTAAGTATTAAGTACTAAGTACAAAATTATTTAGGTATTTATGTTGCGGTAAATACCAAAGTACTATTTACTTAAGTATTTTGGATGTTACTAAATACCAAGTGGTGAGAAACCACAAGGGTTTTTGGGTTTCTGAAAACTAGATTTTATTCTGGAATTCAATTTTTACAATAATGTAATTGAATCTTAATTACTAGTCGATTANCGTTTTTGGGTTTCTTAAAACTAGATTTTATTCTTGAATTCAATTTTTACAATAATGTAATTGAATCTTAATTACTAGTCGATTAGATAATTTTAATATGTATATGGAAATGTGAAGTGAAGACGCACGCGACGATGACTTCTTCAAGTGACTATTGGTAAGCAATTAAATTTATGTTGAGAAGTGACAGCATCGGTGAAGCTGTTCATTGCTGTGTACTAATACGTGTTGTTGTTTTAAACAGTAGGCAAATAATCGACGACGAGTGATGGTGGGTGGCGAAGAGCAAAGAGAGTGTGGTGTGGTGGTGAATAAATAGCTACTGCTGCAGCATAGATGGAGAAGTGGCGTGAGCACAATATCACACCACTTTTTTGGAATGTAGAACAACGGTAGTTGACCGGTAGAGCTGTAAAAGTAACGAAATTTCGGATAACCGTATGTATTCTTTACTAATCCAATCAACACCCGTATCTTTCGTATCGTTACTTTACTCGTAACTTTTGATACAAGCACTTGTACCTCAAGAGGATCGTTGCAGCAAATCTTGCAGCGTAAAACGATGTTTCCACGGCAAGTGGTTCGCTCTCCCATTCGTAATTCGCTCTCTCATTCGTGATTGGGGCCCCAATTACGAACGTAATCATGTAATTCGCCATACAAAATTTTGAGAGCGAATCACTTCATTCGTAAGTGATTCAGATCCAATCAACATGCGAATCAAGAACAAATCGTTGTCTTCTCTAATTTTTATCGATAACGGCTGTCAAAACACATAGACCACACACATCCCCACCAGCACAAACATTGAAAAAATAGCTACATTCGTTAAAACTATTGATTTAGCTAATTAACCACTGCAAATTTTTCTCTACCGCTGAAACCTACAATAAACAGCAGATTAAACATTAAGCAAAAGCAAAGAACCAGAAGCAGAGACGCAAAATGTATCACGAATGGGCATGGTCGTCGCCAGGATCGAATTTAGGGGGGTCCCCGACATATACAAAAATCCCAAAACTTTCATCTTTACACATTCATGTTTCTGGCATACGGGGGACGATATGTATGTACTTGCCGATTTGTTTAACAAAAATTATTTAAAAAGCAGACGCCTCGGTTGCTCAGCAAACCGGTTAATCGTTTCTGAAATTATTTCACATTGATTCTCTAAAACAAATTTTTGATGTATTCTTAAAATGCATAAACCTAAAGGTAAATTTTATAGGAAATTAAACTAACAATTTATTAAAACTAATAGTAACCCCGAAATGAGTACTTAGCTCAAAATTTATTTAAAGAACTTCGTGAAAGACAACAATTAATCTTGAATTGCTAGACACCTGATAACCCAGGATAATTTTTAAGTTCTTAAAAGACATTACTCTACTCTAAACTTCGTCTATAGTCCAACCTTTCACAATATCTGGTATTAATCTTAATCTGAAACGCAATAATCATTGAAAATTGGCGCCGTTTATAGTGAAAAGCATTAAATATCACACTTTCAAGATAAAGCTTTCTTAACCCTGGAAGCCTAATCTATTTGGGAGTAACGTAAAGCCTTAATATACGCCTTAGAGGCTTATGTACTTAAAAGATAACCTGTGAGCTAAAATATACTTAGTTCTGTCTTATTTCTTTAAAGAATATTAAAGTTGTGAGTTTGACTGATAATAAAACATAGTTTTATTTATAAAAACTATAACCACATTTATTTAAAACATCAAAATAAAAAGTAAATTTTGTGTTAAAATAAAATAGGACCCATTCCGTATTCGCACGTAGATTATACTTTTAGGGTTAACCCTTTCAGTACAAAAATTCAACCACTGGTTCTAAAAAATTTTAAATATGTAAACCGGCTGATTTTGGATCGTTCATTTTAAAAATCACATACAAAAATGTGTAATGCTTTGTGGTTTGCGGTCATTCAGGGTCCTTTTTAATGGTCAGTGATATCCTATGTGTTTAAAAAAGAAAGGGATCTCAGCTATTTTTATTTTTTGCTTTCGTGAAATATATTTCAAAACTATGAATAATACCTAATAACTTTTCTCAATTCCGCTGCAATATGGTTAATATTTTTAATAGATTATATTATTTACTATCGACTTTTCTGCCGCTTTTTACTTTTTTGACAAACACGGTCAACTGCAACTGCAGCTTGCACTTTAGTTTGATATATAGCTCAATTCTGTGGCTGCTACAGATCGGCCTAACTAAGTCGTATGACTGAGCGATTATATATAGATACTAAAGGTCTTAACTACAAAACATAGCGACATGTAACACATTATGCAAGTGCCAGTTTATATCAAGTCACTTATACTGTGTGGCGCCGAATGAGCTATATGGTTTTAATTCTTTATAACTTTTTTAATTATTATTTTTTCATTTTTTTTTCAGAAATTTCTGAAGAAGACTTGGGGAATTAATTATGCATCATTACACGATCGAACCACGTGCACAAATAAATGAATTTTATTTTTTAAACCAACGGTCTATTGTGTTGACACAGCGTGCATATCGTCGTCATTTTAATGTGCGCATTGCACCCACAGCGTCAGCAATAACCCATTTGATTGGAAATTCTCGTCAACATGGGTCTGCAAGAACCCTTCCTGTTGCCGAAGGAACACCTGTCGTGCACACTGCTCAAAATATTAAACCTTTATGGGACAGCGTACAGGGTAGTCCATCAACATCAACAAGGAGGCGTTCGACACAACTTGGACTATCACGGCGGTCCCTGCAGAGAATTTTCGTGACATTAGACTTGCTCCCATATAAATTTCAACTTGTGCAAGAGTTGAAGACGACAGACTACCAGCAATGGCTTGAATATGCCATTCGTTTCCGTGAAAAAGCGGAGGAAAATCCAGACTTTGTTCACAATTTGGTAATGAGCGATGAATCCCGTTTCCTATTAAATGGGTATGTCAGATGGCTACCCTTACCTCACCGCTGGTGAAAACAAGGGACGCACTGGGTTTTCGCATTTTGTGCAGCCTTCTTGTCACTCGACGTTTGGCTTTATCCATCGGAGGATGCAGAATGAACTGCCGGCTAAAATAGCTTGCGCATTCCTCCGGGTCTGATGAAGCGTGGTCACCAAAGTCTATCTCGACTCTGTCGTCACGCTTGGTCGGGTTGGACAACGACCTCACGGTTGACCAAAGCTTGCTCACACCTGAGGCGAAGTTGCAGGTCTTTAAATGCTCTTCCCATCTCTTCCGCTTATGTACGTTCACAAGTTGCCGAATCTCCGAATTGAGATCCCTGATACGGGGATTTCCGGATTCCTCTTGTTTTCACCAGCGGTGAGGTAAGGGTAGCCATCGGGAAGTCGAAAGCATCCAAAGCCATTGGACCCGACGGAATATGCATGCTGATGCTGAAAAATTTGGGTCCAGCGGGAGTAGCATACCTAACGGAGGTCCTCAACCTGTCTACGGCCACTCTCGTCATTCCTGACATCTGGAAAATGGGGAGAGTTTTCCCACTGCGCAAACTGGGGAAACCAGCCAACAAAGGAGAGTCTTATTGCCCGATAACTCTCCTTTCCCCGGGAGCGAAGACACTCGAGGCCCTGCTGTTCCCGTATTTTACGAACCACCTGACACCAGCAAAGCATCAGCATGGGTTCCGTAAAGTGCATAGCACAACAACAGAACTTAACGCCATAAACACTCAGATAACTCGTGGCCTAAACCGAAACTGCCCCTGTGAGAGAATTATTGTAGTAGCGTTGGACCTGTCCGAGGCGCTCGACACTGTCAGTCATTCAACGCTACTAGAAGATATAGAGGCCTCCTCACTCCCACAGGGACTCAAATGGTGGTCGGCGAATTACCTGAGTGGTCGACACTCGTCAATAATTTTCAGAGACAAAACTAGCAAGCCACGTAAACTTAAATAGGGGGTACCACAGCGTGGTGTCCTGTCCCCGCTACTGGCGTAACAATACCGATGGTGAATAACCCGAAAATTGTCGGAGTTACCTTCGACAGTCTGCTCTCCTTCTCGGCGCATACAAACGCAATTATCAACAAAGTACAGAGCCGCAACAATGTCTTCAAGTCGCTGGCCGGCAGCACTTGGGGAAAGATAAATTAACGTTGCTGGCAACATACAAAGCAATTGGCCGGCCGGTTCTAAACTATGCAGCGCCCGTATGGTCGGCGGGGACTAGCAGGACGCAGTGGATGAAGCTACAGACCTGCCAAAACACGGCATTACGAACAGCGACAGGATGCCTCCTGATGACGCCCCAACACCACCTACATAACGAGGCCCAGATGCTTTCAGTAAGGGAGCATAACATAATGCTCTGCAAGCGGTTCCTTGCTGGGAGCCACAGACGTGGCCATCCCAGCGGACAGCTGCTCGTGGAAGAGCCCGTCAGGAGGCATCTTTACGAACTGACGGACGAAGTCCAGAGGTTTATCAAACAACCTCTGGACCCGTCAACCTACCGACAGGCCCTGAACGGCATTCACAGGGAATCAGTCTCAAGTTATGTAGACTTCCGCCCTGTGAATGCCGTACTAGGCACACAACCACCGGGCGTGGACGGGAGAGAACTTTGTCTGCCTCGGGAGACCCACACTACAATAGCCCAACTTCGCTCTGGCTATTGCAGCAGGCTGAATTCGTACCTAAGTAGAATCAACGAGGATGTGCCCGACCAATTCCCGGCATGTGGAGAGTCTTAACATGCTCTGAGAACCCTATTCAGCTGACGCCCCTGTCCCTATGGACAGCCCCTGTGGAAGTCGCACANTGATGTGCCCGACCAATTCCCGGCATGTGGAGAGTCTTAACATGCTCTGAGAACCCTACTCAGCTGACGCCCCTGTCCCTATGGACAGCCCCTGTGGAAGTCGCACACTTCCTGGGCCTCCCCCTGGATGGATGAACCGACCCGAACGGGGCTTAGTAGCCGCTAGAGCAACAACAACAACAGCAAGACGAACTCGACAAGAAAAAGAGGAAGCATGGAACAAAAGGCAGTATTACCAAGTTTAGAATTTGAAAAAGCACCAACTTTTTATTGGTGTATTTAATGGACTTTATATGCATACATTATAGGTGCAACCCCGTATTCCTCGGACTAAAACTAGTAAAACTGTCAAAGAATAAAAATTCGCTCAGACCGAGAAAGTAACGTTGGAAAGTACGGGATCGCTTTCTAGTAAAAAATGGTAACTTCTGTCAACTTCAACATAACCCCCAAATTTTGGTTGTAAATTTTTGCTTATTTTATGCGTAAACGCACTCAGCTCACACATATAAATAACCAAAAATACTTTCAAATTGATTATAATCCACTTAAACACGTAATTAAATATTTTTCAACATGCATTAGCAGAGTGCACCTTTCTTTTGTTTACCATTTGGCTGCCAAACACACAATAGCAGATCGTTTGACACAATTACCAGAACTTGCCAGCAAAAAATCTTCGGACTAAAACTGGTAACTTCTGACAGAGAGAGGACTTTTTACTCTCTTTTTTGTCCTCTCAATAGTCAGAGAACCGAGTACGGGCCGATTTCCAGTAAAATCTGGCTGATTCTGACTATTTCTGACTAGTCCGGACTCGTACGGGATCGCAACTTACGCTAGCCGCACATTGCATCCGATAGGCCGACCGATTTCGGCCGAACAATTTGACCGTCCGAAAGGATCCGCACACTTAACCAAATCATTTGCCGACCGTATTTGTACACACAAATCTAGTTTTTATTACAATTTTATAAGCAGTGAAATATTTTGATACATTTTAATTGATATACTCTAAACATGTGATTTTATATGTAATTTTTTTATTTTTGCACCCAATAAGTTAATTTTTCGCAGTACATTTTGGTTCTCTTCTTCTGAAATCGGACGTGAAAAACAAACATGTTTGCATTTATCGTCACTGACGGACGTCAACGGCCGATGTCGGTTCGGTTATCGGTTTATGCATGAGAGCGCTCATATAATCACAAGTTTTTATTCATGTCAATTCGGCCGATGCCGGCCGCAGTGTGCGCCTAGGCTTTTATTATTGTAAAGATGCCGATTCAGATTATTAAAAATCAATAGGGGTCTTCATCAAAAGCGATAAACCGCTGATAAACCTGATAAAATGATAAATTTAACATTTTGATAAATGAACTGTCAAACTTTGTATGGACACCTATTTAACCAAAGTTTTGGTGGATGAACGTATAAATTTCAGCAAAATCCAATCCTGACAGACTGCCAGGTGGTCGATTTTTCTACGAACAAATAAAAAGCAAATTAACAAAATGGACGAGATAAGAATGCAACGTAACTAGCCAGATAAGTTAAATAATAAACTATTTTGTGCAATTATAAACCAAGGTGTGTTCATGAAAGAATGCTGATAAACTGATAAATTTAAGCAATTTATCCCTTTATCACTTTAGATGAAGGTCCCTAATGTTTCATGCACGACGGTCGATTTCTTCTAACATGATTGAAGGTGCTGCCACATATTTTGTTGTCAGCTGTCACTGGGCCATAATTTTGTTTTAATTTTTTAAAGTTGCTTACGACACTTACGATTGCTATAAATTTTACTTCCATTCTTTTTAAGATTTACAAATTTGCTGTCTTCAACCTAAAAACAAACGCACCCAGCACCAAACTCTAAAATTTTCGCGTTTTGAATACCCACTAAATTCGTTGCGAAAAGCACCAAATTGGTAACAGTGAATG
This sequence comes from Rhagoletis zephyria, assembly GCF_001687245.7. Classification (NCBI taxonomy): domain Eukaryota; kingdom Metazoa; phylum Arthropoda; class Insecta; order Diptera; family Tephritidae; genus Rhagoletis; species Rhagoletis zephyria. Next base: position 258,069 of record NW_016157467.1, read on the forward strand.
TAAACAAAAGTATTGTGTGACGTCAGCGAATGGATGGATGCTGTCAAATCGACGAAGAGAGGGTTAGCGGTCCGCAAATAGTGCCACCTTCATTTTCTGCATCGTGAATAAACTCTAAAGATAAAGATGGATAAACTTGATAAAGTGATATTTTTATCATGTTGATAAATAAACTGTCAAACTTTGTATAGAAATCTATTTAACCAAAGTTTATCACTTTATCAAACGACTTTGGTGGATAAATGTATAATTTCAGCGAAATTCAACTTTTACAGGTTGCCAGGTAGTCGCTTTTGCTACGAACACTTAAAAGCAAATGAACACAATGAACAAGGTAAGAAAGAAAGTAAACTAGCTATACAAGTTAAATAATAAACAGTTTTATGCAATTATTTACCAAGGCGCGTTCATGAAAGAATGTGGATCTTCTTCTTCTTCTTATTTGGCGCTGTAAACGCCTAAGTGATTTTGGCCGAGTTCAGCAAAGCACACCAGTCGTTTCTCTTCCGTGCCAACTGGTTGCACCTGACCGAGGTGGTGTTTGTATGCAGTCGTCACTGGCATACGCAGCAGGTGTAAATTTCTGGCCCTGGGTTTGACTCTATGCCAGCCCTGAGCAGAAGAGTACGGGGAAGATGTAGCCCTAGAATCGAGCAACGTTTGATGGATTTCGCGGACCTAAACGGGGTTAGATCGCCGAAACAACAGCCCTTGGTCGGATAAAACCCGAGTCATTCCGGTACGTAGAATCGGCTGTCGTGGGAATGGTTCGTCTTGCTCTCTCATTCTGGTATATGTTGATTCATGGAGTCTATCGCTTTTGATGAAGATCCCTATTATTTCATGTTATACGGCTTTCACACACCACCCCCATTATGTAGTTCGCTCGCTCGTTCGTAATTCGCACTGCAATTACCCTTCGAATTACGTAATTCACCATACAAAACTTTGAGAGAATTGCCTCATTTGTTGGTAATTCAGATCCCATTGACATGCGAATTACGATAAAAGCGTAGTTGTTCCTAATTTTTATCGGAAATTTGTCGAAACTAGCCCACATATCAAAACTTGCATTTTTCTGACAACGAAATTTAAAGTTTATAAATGTCCCTATATCCCTAATTTAATACACAAACTTATAAATTGATAGGAAGAACCCACATTTTGCATCAATTTTCCAGCGAAGAAAAAACAAAACACAGATACAGAGAACTGTCAAATCGAATGAAGAATATGCTTGTGGGAATGGGGTAATTCACGATCGTAATGCCCTTGTGATACTACGTTTTTTCCCATATTTTTCCATATGAAATACAAACAAAAAATCTGACGAAAGTCAAATTACAAAAACCATTCGGCAATGTGTTAGAGAGAAACAAATTCTGTGCTAAAAACAGCTGAGTTTTGACATATCCTTCTTCTTCATCTTTTTTGGCGCTGTAACCGCCTAAGCGATTTTGGCCGAGTTCAGTAAAGCACGCCAGTCGTTTCTCCTCTGTGCCAACTGACGCCAATTGGAAACGCCAAGTGAAGCCAAGTCCGTCTCCACCTGATCTTTCCATCGCAGTGGGGGCCTCCCTCTTCCTCTGCTACCACCAGCGGGTTTCGGGTTGAATACTTTCAGAGCTGGAGCGGCAGTGTCCATTCGAACGACATGACCAAGCCAGCGGAGCCGCTGTATTTTAATTCGCTGCACTATGTCCATATCGTTGTAAAGCTCATACAGTTCATCGTTCCATCGTCTGCGGTACTCGCCGTCGCCAACGCGTAAAGGCCCTTAAATCTTCCGCAAAATCTTTCTCTTAGATGATGTTGTCATTGTCCATGCTTCTGCGCCATATACCAGCACGGGCATGATGAGTGACTTATAGA
>NW_016157467.1:263318-266000 GCF_001687245.7 Rhagoletis zephyria
GACCGCGCACCATCACGTGCTTATGGCCCATCAGAACACAGAAGCTACTATTTGTGCCATTAGACGAATTTACTGGATACCGCGCTTGAGAAGTCTTCTTCGTAATATCATCGCCAACTGTCAAGTGTGCCGCCTACGCAAAACAGTCCCAATACCGCCACTGATGGGTCCTCTTCCAGTAGACCGTGTCACGCCGTACGTAAGGCCATTTACTTATACTGGCCTGGACTACTTCGGTCCGCTGAACGTGACCGTGCGAAGAAGCACGGAAAAAAGATGGGTGGCCCTCTTTACGTGCCTCACCATACGAGCGGTCCACTTAGAGATAGCGCACGACCTCAGCACCGACGCCTGCATAATTGCTATTCGAAACTTCGTAAATCGTCGCGGTTTACCTACGCGACTGAGGTCTGACAACGGAAAAAACTTCATAGGAGTGAACAACGAAGCGAAGAGGTTCGACGAAGTTTTCGACTGTGAGAGAATCCAAGTGCGAATTGTCGAAAAGAGGCGTTGACTGGGTCCTCAACTCACCGTTTAACCCAGCCGAAGGAGGAGCATGGGAACGCATGGTCCAGTGCGTTAAGCGAGTCCTGCGCCAAACGCTAAAAGAGATCGCTCCAAAGGAGCATACACTGAACTGTTTTTTAATAGAGGCGGAGAACGTGGTAAACTCCCGCCCGCTCACACACCTGCCGATCAGCTTGAACCAACAACAGCCATTGACGCCAAACGACTTCTTGTTCGCGTCGGCCAATACCGCGCATACGCCCGGTATGGATGAAGAAATAGCCACCACATGTGCCATACGCCAACAGTGGCGCATCGCTCGCCAGCTCAGGGACCATTTCTGGAAACGCTGGATAGCGGAGTACCTGCCGACATTGACGCGCCGCGTAAAATGGTGCCAAAGAACGAAGCCATTGAAAAAGGGTGATTTGGTATTTCTCTGCGACCCCAACGTACCGCGAAGGGACTGGTGTCGCGGTTTGGTAGAGGAAGCTATACCCCGGCCGAGATGGCGAGATCCGACAAGCTGATGTGCGAACCAATACCGGAGTGAAGCGTCGTGCAGTATCCAAACTGGCCGTTCTGGATGTCGATGTTGGTGAATCGGGTTGATTCACGGGGGTGGGCATGTCGCAGAACGCCCATTTACCTTATGGTGTCGCACACTGCGCACTTACCCTACGGTTTATTGTGACCGATTATTTTTTGTAATTTCTATTTATCCTATTCTCGCTTATGTACAAATGAATTGATTTCTGTATACATACATACGTATGTACAATTTAAGTTCTTATGTTCAAATTTACCGCTATGTGGCTTACTCCGTTTGCAATTCACATGCCAAATTCATTCGTTGGCCAGCAACCGGAGCGAGAACAAAGCAAAATAAACCATACTTTTGATAGAGTTGTATAATTAAATTACTGAGTTTTTCTTATTGTGAATAATAAGTATGCGTTAAATTTGCTAGCTACGGTCAAAGTTTACAATGTCAGCATTGAAATCCAACGCAGAATCACTCTTGCCAACAAGTGCTACTTTGGACTGAGTAGGCAATTCAGGAGTAAAGTCCTCTCTCGACGTACGAAAACCACGACTCTAACAATTTTCGCGGCATGAACGGATTATGCGGGGAATACATCATACCGTGGTTATAACCTCCACTGGCACTAGTGGATGGCACTGAAAAATTCGGCGAATGTGAAGCAAACGATGAATATGGGTTGTTTGTATGAGGCACACTGTACAAATTATTTGTGGCTGGCATTGTGCTACAAATAACCGGATGTGTTGCCGAACAGTAACGAACTTCGGCAAATGGCTGGCTCGTGCTTGAGTATATGCTGCTTTGTTCTGCTACGAACGGCGGCGCTTGCGTCGACTACGGCAGTACTGACTGCGACTGCGCAACTACGCTGCTGGCATATGTAATGGCAGAACTACCGTTACTGTGCAGCGCTGCTCTGAGGGCGTCGTTTTGTTGGTCACGATCCCGTAACTGTACCTGCGGGGTTTGCAGGTGGGCTTCCAACAATGCTAAACGCTGCTCCATGGCATGAAGATCCATGACTTGAGTGGTTGGCAGACCCGATGTGATGTTGCTGGGAGCGCCAGTGGCATTCGCATCTCTGGCTGGCTCAGCAACAACTTCCAAGGCAGATGTGGAAGCTTGAGCGGTTAGAATGTTTGCACTGTCCATGGCTTGAGCAGTATTTGCGGCTGCACTCACTGGCTCCTCGGCAATTCGAGTTAATGCAATATTTATATTGCTGTGGCTGGTAACTTCTGGCAATTCTCCGAATGAGTTCAGGCGGGGGCTCCTTCGGGGTGGCGTACGGTACATAAATGTCCAATGGCAACTGGCAATAGCAATGCCAGTTCTACTTTAATCAAAAAACTGCACAAATTTTAGTAGAAAATGAAATTGTATGTTACTCAAATTGCGGCGCGGTGTAATCCCATTAATTCAACAGCAAATTAAAGATGTCAGAAGCAGTTGAATCGCAAATTGAATATGATAGGCGAAAAATGAGGCGGTTATAGCAAATATGTATTCCAATCGGCCATGTAAAGATGTGCCCCAAACTTTGAGATGTGTACACAATAGCGATGTGTCAATCAAAATCCTCAAGAAGCAAAAGATGAACGACAATAAACCAATAGAACAGCAAA
>NW_016157467.1:267242-267756 GCF_001687245.7 Rhagoletis zephyria
TGGATTTGCCAGGTCTAAAGCCACACTGATAAGGCCCAATCAGTTCATTGACGGTGGGCTTCAGTCTTTCACACAATACGCTCGATAAGACGTTGTAACCTATGTTTAGAAGACTGATCCCGCGGTAGTTGGCGCGAATGGCGGGGTCACCTTGCTTGCGGACTGGGCAGAGCACACTTAAATTCCAGTCGTCAGGCATGCGTTCATCTGACCATATTCTGCACAAGAGTTGATGCATGCACTTTTCCAACGCCGCCCTACTTGATTAGCTCAGCTGGCAGACTGTCAGCTCCAGCGGCTTTGTTGAGTTTCTGGCGCGTTATTGCTATACGTACCTCGTCATAGTCAGGCGGTGGAACGTCGACTACGTAATTATCGACTGCGGGCTCGTGTTCTTCTTCTCCTCAACTGTCCGTGCTGCTCCCATTTAGTAGGGCGGAAAAGTGTTCCCTCCATAATTTAAGTACGCTCTGGACATCAGTTACTAGGTCGCCATTATTGTTCTTACAGGAGT
>NW_016157467.1:274030-276061 GCF_001687245.7 Rhagoletis zephyria
CTAGATATGAAACTCTCTCACTTTTCCTGATAGCGCGCCCAGGAACTCGTTTTCGTACTTGGCAGCACTGCCAATCCCTGGGCAGATAAACAGCTGGCACGCGAAGTGGCGAGCTACCACTAGATGTGTGGAAAATGCATCACATTGATTTCAGTGGATTTCTTCCCGCATTTTTTAATATTACTATAAAACAGTATTTGTAACTAAACGCAATTTTACTGGCAATATAAATGCTGGAAGAAGAAATCCACTGAAATCAATGTGATGCATTTTCCACACATCTAGTGGTAGCTCGCAAATTCGCGTGTCAGCTGTTTATCTGCCCAGGGATTGGCAGTGCTGCCAAGTACGAAAACGAGTTCCTGGGCGCGCTATCAGGAAAAGTGAGAGAGTTTCATATCTAGTTATCCATGTCCATGTCTGCGGTACTGTTTTCAAAGACGAATCGCTTGCTGTGATGAGTTGTTTACAATTTATTTTTCTGTTTGCAATTGTGAAAAAAGCGTTTTTCAAGAAATTGGCTAAATTTTTGGCAAAATGTAATCAAACGTATTAATTGGCATTCTTGTATATCCGAAAAATGTCTGTCCGTCTTGCCATAACACAATACAAGTGGCGAAATACTCCAAAAGTTGTCCTATACAAGTTATTTCATGAATTGATGTTTTTTCTTTATTTTCTTTTGATTTTTTCTAAAAAAAAGGTTTTATTTGGAAACAAATCTTCATATCATTCATCTTCCACTATGTACACTCGCCAGCTTTGCCACAACGCAAACAATTCGTCTTCGGATCCGTCTTCATCTTCATATTCGGCTTCGCTTCCACTCTGTCTGCATCCTTACAGACGCCAGTAATGCTTGGAGTAATAAGCCCAAAATACAATAGCGCAGTGGCAGTGACAGTTCTTAAAATCAGCTGTAACTGCTAATATTGGCAGTCACTGCCGTAGCAAACACAATACGGCGTTGTCAGTGACTGCTTTTTTTGACATTTCCTTTTGTTTGTTTACATTTCTGTTGTTGCCTTTTAGGTTTCAGTGACATCAACAGCTGTTGGCTGCGTTTCATTTATGTCAAATTCAACATGCGAAGTTTGCTGCAATGAAGCCAGTGGCAGTGAATTTAGAATTTGGGCTAAATTGAGCAGTACTGCTAGCTGCCACTAATGTATTGTGAGTCGCTTCATTGGACACCACACCTTCTAAAAAATAACTGATTACGAAAAACTGCCACTGCCACTGCGTTATTATATTTTGGGGTTTAGGTTGCTTTTCCCATTTTACCTAATAAACAATCTTGGTACAAACCTCATCTTATTATAAGAGTGTTATAACCAGGGAACGGATTTTTAGGACCTAAAAGCCTATAAAAAAGGCAAAATAAAGTAACGAAATAGGCTGGAAAAGGCAAAATAAAATAGCGAAAAAGGCAGGAAAAGGCACTAGGTATTGCAAAAAAGGCAAAACAAAATAGCGAAAAAGGCAGGAAGAGGCAAAAAAAGGTAGGACAAAATACGAAGAACAATCAAAAAATATATTTATTTTAGAAATGCTTATATTACAAGTAAAAAGAGAAAAACTATGAACTAGTTTCATTATATGAAAAATTTGTACTTTGAATCTTTGACTATTTTATCCTTTCGAGTTTCTAACTCATAAAACTTTAATCTGTATAGTTGTAGTAACATTGAACCACAAGATGCATTTTGAAGTTTTCTGGCAGCATTTTCATTCGATTTTCGCGAAGAAAAGCCTTGATTGTACTAAATGTTCGCTCGACTTAAGTTGATACAATTGGAGCCCAATTTAAATATGGAACGTTTGAAACGTTCATATTATCAGAAATAAGGGCGCTTTCCTCGCCCTTTACAATTTTATCTACACCCGTTATTGTCTTCAAGCCTACGTTAGCTGAGAAAACGGAATTTTTTCAACAACAATTTGGCAATAGGTCCCTGTGCTTCTATAAGCCGCATGGGTATGTGAATATTTTTTAATCTTAAAAAAAAATTGTAAATGCTATAATCACTT
>NW_016157467.1:276071-290213 GCF_001687245.7 Rhagoletis zephyria
AAAAAAAAATTGTAAATGCTATAATCACTTTTTTAAAGGTAGAAAAGGCAAAAAAAGGCAAATATCTTAAAAAAGGCAAAAAAAGGCAACTTCAAATGTGTATATATGGAATCAGGGAAAGCTAAATCGTGGACATTCTTAATCGATCTAATATCTCCTTAGCAGAAAAAAAGGCAATTTCCATAAAACCTGTTCCCTGGTTATAACACTGGAAATAAATATTAATAAGCCACAATAAAATTGACGGGTGGGCTTTAGTAGTCAGCCGCACCTTCTGTTTTAAGGAAACCAGGTGGAATTAACAAATGAAACTTGGTCAGGATGTTAAAGGAGGTATCCTTTAAAACATGTATAACTAAAAATTATAAACAATATCATTGTTTATAAGTTATTTGTTGTTAAAATTTCTTAGCTAGTTTCACTTGATTTCCTTAACAAAAAGTGCATTTGTCACATACTTTCATATATATAAATGCACATGACACTGTACTTAATACTTTACATACTTTTATTTTATCTTGTATATAAATCACTTTAATTTATTGATATGTAAATTACATGGTTGCACCCATATTTACAATAACACATGGTTGCACACTGACACATAACATGTGTTGCCATATTGTACAAGACAATACATACAAAGAAGGCAATGCTTAATACGTGCAGAATACGTACATTTCTCTGATTCGAAAAATTTATATTGGGATCGATAGGGGTCTTAGTCCTGATCATAACCATAATAGACATCACTGGGGCGGCAGTGCCAGGTTTACCACACAGAAAAGGAATTCTAGATACCTTATCCTTTCCCAAGGCTTCATCACTGCACTTCTGGTGATGCACACCAAAAGGAGAATTCTATTTGGTAAGGGTTATAATCCGAAAGCGCGGCCTAAGGTCGCCTACGCAGAAAGGAGAATTCTACTAAGTGAAAATTCCGAAGTAAAAATCCGCTTTTATTATAAAGTTCCAGTCTGGCAGCACCAAGTTTGATGTTATTTTGCTATCTTATTCATCGTTTATTCGAAAACTTTAACAACAAATTATATAAGAACTATAGGGTTGATAGAAAAAAGGAGTATTTTTGAAATCGGGGGGTCTAGGGTTGATAGAAAAAAGGGGGTATTTTTGAAATCAGGGGGTCAACTGCACTTGATAGTAGTGGGTTGAATAAGGAAATGAATTAGCAACAAGAGTTTACGGGGTATGCATAGCTCAGTTGTTGTTGTTGTAACAGCATACAAATTCCCCAAAGAGATTTTGGGGAGTGTTGCTGGAGTGACAGTCCTTGGCCAGATATAAATCTGGGTCGTTCCGGTTACGTAGATCCGACTGTCGTGGGAGCGTGCTCAGTGTTTGGCGCTTCTGACTTTGCACATCGATAACGCGGGTTTGATACCAGCTGAAGTGTAAAAAAAAAATATAGTTTAAAAAACTATTATAATTTCCATTCGTACTGTCATCAGGTATGTAACTTGGTAATAGAAATCACTGAATCTTTTAGGCGCATCAATATTACATAGCTACATCCCGAGCTAATAAAAGGGAGGTNTCATATTGTCCAACGATCTTTTTCATGGCAAGCGCCACACAAATCGACAAGTTACAAAAAATGCAAAACAGAGCAATGGGATTTATACTGAATAAGCGTCACGATGCACCCACACGAGAAATGCTCTCCGATATGAACTAGCTGAGTGTTAAGCAGCAAATTTTTTATTACGCCATGAAATTCGTATTCAATATGGTCGGTTGCCGGACTACCTGAGCGAAAATCTCAGATATATAAATGAAACTCATTCATACATACTCAGGGAAAATAATAGCTTTAGATTGCGATTATATATAGGACAGAAGTGGATGAAATGAACATATTTTACAAAGGATTAAAGTGTTTTACAGTCATCGACTGTCATTCAAAGCGATCTGACGTGTTTTCAAGTGTTTGCTAGTGTTATATCTATCCGTTATTCCCAACCATTAACTATTTTCTCTTTCATTTTTCATTTCTTTTTCTTCCAATTTCTACCCACGTGTGTACATAAATAATTAATTATCTAACATGCCGTGGCCTACGGATAGGCCTCCAAATAGATTCTCCGCGTTATCGGTTTTTGACGACAATCCGCCAAAAAAGAAAAAACCAAATACCAAGCAAATTGATTTCCCGCAACTACCCCATAAACCCACTCCAACGAATGTCCCCAAGTTCATATTAATATCATTTGCTGATAAAAACATCTATATTTACTAATTAAGTCCCTTCGCCATAAAAAATGCATAGAAGGCATCTCTACAGAAGTAGATTCAATATCACAGATATGAGATGGTAATCTTCTTATCTTAGTGCGCAATTCCCGAGTTGCTGATAAGTTTTTGAAAACGAAAGCTTTTCCAAATCTTTGTCCAGTCAATGTTAAGTTGCACGAAACCTTAAATTCTGTGAAAGGTGTAATATACGCTCCGTGTCTTAAGCACGTGCCCGAGAATGAAATTGTAAGTGAAATAAAAGACCAAAATGTAACTGGTGTATATAAATTTTCTCGGCAGGTCGAATGTAAATTGTCTTTCACTGGTCTAATGGTTCTTACTTTTGATCTATTCCGTCTCCCGGAGTCAGATGATGTCGCGTGGTGCCAGGTTAAGGTACAGCCTTACATTCCGAACCCAATGCGCTGCAAGAACTGCNAAAAGACCAAAATGTAACTGGTGTATATAAATTTTCTCGGCAGGTCGAATGTAAATTGTCTTTCACTGGTCTAATGGTTCTTACTTTTGATCTATTCCGTCTCCCGGAGTCAGATGATGTCGCGTGGTGCCAGGTTAAGGTACAGCCTTACATTCCGAACCCAATGCGCTGCAAGAACTGCCAGCGATTGGGTCATACGCCGAAAAGATGCTCAAGTAACTCAGTCTGTAGTATCTGCAGCCTACCACCACATGCTCGGGAAGTCTGCACAAGAACTCTTTGTGCCAACTGTGCTAGTGATCACCCATTTTCCGACAAAAAATGCCCAAAATATTGGCGAGGCGCGCCGTAAATACAGAGAAAGGCAACCCTTCTACCAACNTTGCCCAAAATATTTACAGGTCAAAGAAGTGCTTAAAATCTTAACCCTCGAAAAATGCAGTATTGGCGAGGCGCGCCGTAAATACAGAGAAAGGCAACCCTTCTACCAACGAGCGGATACATATGCCAACATTTCAAAAAAATACCTCCGATCCCATACCGCCTCAAATAACGAAAATACCGACAATTCCACCGCAACAGCAATCTTAGACAACACTTCTTCTGCAGCACCTTGAAAAACCATTACAAACAAAGATTTCAATCTCAAAAAATCAATTTCCAACTCGAACACATCGACTATCAACACCAATGATTCCCTTCCATTATCTTGCCATCTACCATATACCTCTAATTCACTGAATTCCACCTCTCTCAACAGTCCGAGTTCATCTACAAATCTAGCATCTTTATCCCCGTTTTCCCAATCCACATAAAACTTACTGAAAAATAATGATCATTACATCAACCATAAAACCCTAGACGACTCAATGGACTCTACCCAGGGAGAGCTCTAATTTGAGTCCAAGTGTACAGCATCTAAAACATTATTTTCGGTATATTTTTTTGTAAAACACATTTTTACAAAAATTTTATACGATTTTTACAGACATGAATTTCAATATTCTCCAATGGAACATGAAAGGTCTTGTCCACAATTACTCGGAAATTCAGATGCTCATCAAACAACTCAATCCTTTCTTGATTGCGATACAAGAGACACACTGTAACAACTATTTTACACCTATTCTGCAAAGGAACTACTTAGGCTATTTCCACAATGCGCCATCCAATACTCATTCCAAACAAGGAGTTGCTATCCAGGTGAAAGACTTTACCACACAAAAGAATAATCAATTCTCAGCTCCAGGCAGTTGCAATCTAAATCAATATGTGCCTAACATTTACCATTGTATCGATATATATCCCGTCGTGTAAAGCTTTCAGTAGCAGAGACCGACATATTTTCATCAATAAATTCACCCATTCTGGTTCTTGGTGACTTTTATAGTTGGAGTAATTTAGGGGGATCAAACGTTTTAAATCATCGCGGAAGACTTGAGGTAACGCGATTTTACAATCCAACCTCTGCGTTTTGAATGACGGCCGCCCGACTCACTTCTCCACCCACGCCACGTTCACCCACATTGACATCTCTCTCTGTTCCTCTTCCCTATTTCCACTTATAGCTTGGCAAGTCCTTAAACGATTGAACAATAGCGACCACTTTCCGAAAAATGGCACTGAGCTCCAAATCATTTTCCCAGAGAAAAAATCCCACCAAGATTCCTTCTAGACTTCGCTGATTAGGCTAATTTCGCAGAGCTGGTAGATCTCGAACTAGAGCAACGGACTCCCACAAATAGCACAAATCATGATGCAGCCAACTTTGCCAAAGCTATTCGCGTAGCTGCGAACCGCTTCATCCCGCAAGCTACTCGCTTCATAAGGCCCAACGAGGCGTGGTGGAATAGAGATCTCGCAAATCTCAGATCAGAAAAAATGAAAGCCTGGTACCGATTCAAAATAACCCCCACACATCAAAACCTTGTTATATACAAAAAGGCCAATGCTAAATTTCGGAAAGAGATGAAATTAGAAAAAAGACGCAGCTTTACTAAATTTACCGAATCCATCAATCCCTATTCCTCAGTCGCCGAAATTTGGAACAAAGTTAACAGGCTCAGTAATAGAAACACTTCAAAACCCCCTTTTATCATTAAAACCAATAACATTACCTTATCTGACCCAAAAATGATTGCCAACCACTTCGCTGCTGACTGGTCTAACTATTCAGCCGACTCTAATTTCTTCAACAGTTTCAGGTGTTCTAAAAATTCCATTCGCCAACTAAGCTTAACGCTCCCATACTCGCATCCAAACACCGTGCTTATTGAAAAGCCTATAAGCAGCATAGAATTAACCATGTGCCTCGGCAAAGCCGAAGGCAAAACCCCTGGCTACGACCGCATTTCCTATAAGATGATGAAATCCATATCAAACTCTGCCAAAGCTCGTCTATTATCTTTATAAAACTCTGTTCTAGACTCGGGTGTGATCCCACAGAACTGAAAAATCACCACGATAATCGCCATACCCAAAGCGAATAAGAGCCTACTCTCCACTAATGGATATAGGCCAATATCGTTACTATCTTGCCTTTCCAAAGTTCTGGAGCATATTATAGAGACAACCGCAATGCCTGGTTTTCAAACTCGCAGCAGCTCATTGATCGATGCCAAGTCGTCTTTCAACCTAACTGAAGCTCCACTGACGCCCTTCTCCACATAGACTACTATGTAACCAAAGCTCTGTCCGCGCGGCTTTACCCTTCTTTTCTATCAGTAGACTTCGATAAAGCATTTGACCGCATCGGCTCTCACGTTATCCTTAAATGTCTTCACACCTGGGGAGTAGGCCCAAAAATTTTCCGATTTGTTAAAGCTTTCCTATAAAGCAGGCGATTTAGGGTTAGGATCGGTAACACTTTTTCTAACATTATCGCATTGGAAAATGGAGTTCCGCAAGGTTCTCCACTTTGGGTTATCCTCTTCTCCATAGTCCCATAGTTTTAACCAGAGCAGTCAAATTATAAAGAGCCACAATTTTGTCGACCACTGTCTTAACGCAGACGGTCTTTACATCCTCGGCGAAAGAAGCAACGCCGCGGAATCAAAAGAGTTATTTGAAAATATTTTAAGAAGCATCTCCGATTAGGCGGAGTACTCTGGAGAAAAAATATCTTTAGAAAAAAATAAAAATTTTCATGTCTGTAGAAAACGAAAATGTGATTTTTACAATTATAAGATATTTTTCAATAATTTCGAAATCGAAAATGTTAAAGAACTAAAAATTCTAGGTATAATCAATAATAATAAGACTAAATTTGGTATCTTACTTTGCAAGCAAAAAATGTCATATACACATCAATACACTCACATACATAACAAAGGCTTTAGTTCTTAGCAAGATAGATTATGGGCTTTACCTATATGGCAAGTCCCCGAAATCCTCCTTAAACTCCTTTAGTCCAGTTTACCACCAAGTCGCAAGAACATGCATCTATGCGTTTAGAACAACGCCTACTGATTTGCTTGACCTTGGTTTGTCGGTCCAAACAGGAATCTTTATTTACGGTTGATGGATAGCTCGTTTCCAATGGATGGTGGCAAGAAAGTGGCTGACTTACGTGTAATGATTTTGTATTACCGGCTTATGGTGACTCAATTGCTGTCAAATGAATTGTCCCGATTTGATGCTCACAACTTCTTTATTCTACGCAACAACATGGCTGGGGATTTGCCGGAAGGAATGTGACGGCACCTTTTGTTTGCCTCTATTAATTTCCACTGAGGGGTGTGTATCGACTCCCCGAATGCCGCCAGCTTTTAATCCACTTTAATTACTTGGTTGTAATTCCGTTCTTGCGAGGGCTGATGAGTGTGGTTCGATCCGTGTCCAATTCAAAAAGGAAATATATTTTTCTAGCCTCGTGGTATGTGACCACCGATTCTTTTATCGTATGTCAGTGTGGGCGTTTTCATAGTGGCCATGTCAATTCGTGTCTATACCGATATGATGGTTCGTGTCTTGAATAACTATTGGTTACGTACATTCATCTGGCAATCCCCCCCATTTTGAAGTTTAGCTTTGACAGTTTTGTTATGTTTACATATCCCATAATCGTTCTTATGTCTATTATTTGGCCAATAGAAATAAAAGATCATTATCCCCCTCTCATCTTCAGCGTTAATAAAAAACCTGTGGAGCGTTTACTAGGGATATGAGAATGGTGGTTCGAATGCGATTCACGGCCTGGACGTTAGACCCCTTACATCGAAATCGTTCTACATGATCTTCGTCAATCTTCGTCTGACTCGTTCAGTTCGCCTCTGAGCGCATATGTATGTACACATGTTCCTTCTTTACTATTTAGTTTCAGTACGCATTACATAAGCTACGGTAGATGAAAGGCATTGGTAAATGATTTGGTTATGAATCTTTTCTTGTTTGCTTTGATCGATTTACTAGCAATGTACTGAGGATATAATATAACAAAACTATGGATATAACAAAACTAAACTTAATTAATTTATAAGGCAGAATCAATGGAGTATGGAGGCCCGCCATATATTCATCGAAATTCTTGAGAAGGCGAATGTACTGAATGAGTTAACGTGTTGTGATTAAATCGACGGAATAATTGCCAGGCACTCGGTGTTTAGCATCGATCAGTTCATATGAATTCAAACCAAGTTTCTGTGAAACATAAGTTGTGTTTTCGTATTCTCCAGCAAAAAATATCCAGTAACTTGCCAGTAACCAAATTTTGGAGAGTAAGCCAATATTTACTCCCAATGAGTGAAATAGGCAAGAAAGTACGAAAACGCAAAACAAGCAAGAAGTTGCTAGTTTTATGAACAGCTGATTGATTTGTTATTTTCCGATGCAATTTTCTTAGAAAACTAGTATTTTCCACCTTATTATATATTTAAATAGGTTTATTTTGTCAATTGCAACTCTAAAAGCACCACAAACAATTATTTTGGTAATGTGAATTACATTAAGCATCATGTCATCAGCTGTTTTTCTTACTAGCAAATAGTTGCTAGTTCCAGTCAAAATCCAGTAAAACTTGCAAGTTCAGCTGTCATTTTTGCTCTCTCAATTTCCCCACTTTTGCTAGTTTCTTGCAAGTTTTTGCGTACGCAAACGACATCTAGTAAAAAACCAGTAAAATTAGTACTGGATGTACTGGATAGTGCGTACGCGAATAGGGCTATAGGCTCTAATTTTTGGTGGGGCTAATTTTTGTGCATAGCCCTCTCCGGCCACGGACTGTTTAGGATTGCGAATGTACACTTCCGAGCCTATCTCGAAATGTCGTTCTCTTTTGCGGGTAAATGCCCGTTGTGCGGTTTGTTGATATTGTTCGAACTGTTTGTCTCGAATTTCATCAGCCAGAACTTTACGCTGTTCCACATCCTGTGTATGGTATGGATTTACATCCAATAATAATTTATATTCGTTTCCATCTTTCACATATTCACGACCAGTGTGCAGGAAATATGGCGTGGCCCGTGGCTGAATGCACTGACGTGTTAATATCATGAATAACACGAGAAAGATGGTTTTCCCAGGGTGAATGTTCAAGAAGGTCAGCCATGTGATCACGTAATCCAAGTTTAATGCTTTTGTTTGTCGCCTCGACCTGATTGGCTTGTGGATGGTACAAAGGCGTTTTCGTGTGTTTGATGTTATAATCGGCGCAAAGCTTTGCGAAAGTTTGACTGATGAATTGAGTACCATTATCTGATATAATGAGTTCGGGGCAGCCATTCACCGTGAATATATGTCGAAGATAATTGACTACGGATATGGCGTTTGCATTTTTCATGGGCTGCGCCCAGACATATCACGAGTAACAGTCGATGGCTACGAAGATCCATTGGTTACGATTTTTAGACATGGGCAGCTTACCGACGAAGTCAATCGATAATTGCCTACCCGGTCGTTTTGGTTCTCTATATTCGCCGTGAGGTGTTTTGGTGCTCTCATTACTTGGTTTAATGCGGTGGCATAGTTCACATTGCCGAACGTACTGGTAAACGGACTCATACATGTTTGGCCAGTAATAGCGTTGTGAGATACGTCTATAAGTTTTCCAAACACCCTGATGCGAATGTTGGTTATGATTTTCATCGAGGACTTTTGCTCTGTCAGAAGATGGTACACAAAGTGTCCACAGTATTTCCGCACTTTGATTGGAAAATTTCAATCGATGATATAGAAGGTTATTCTCGATTTTATATCTAACTAATGGTGGTTTTGAGGCCATGGCATGCATTTTTTGTTGTATCATTTATCGCACGTGTTTGGGTCAATGTTGATCACGGATGTGATTGGGATACGATTAACGTGAAAATTACTCGGAAGGTCAATTGGATTTCTACGAACGATGCTGAGAAGAGCAAAAGAACGAGATAAGGCGTCAGGAAGTTCCAAATGTTTTCCTGGTTTATGAATAATTTTGAGATCGTATGGTGATAATCGGATCGCCCAACGGCATAAACGGCCAGTTGGTTCTTTGAGAGTTTGTAGCCAGCGACCCTCAAAATATGGACGGAACTTTTCGACCGCTAAGAGAACGGCTAGGCATTCCCGTTCAGATGCTGTGTAATTTTGTTCGGCTTTCGAGAATTTCTTAGAAAAATACTGAACCACACGTTCATTCCCATCATGTTCTTGTACTAGAACAGCTCCCGCTGCGATAAGCGAGGCATCGGTATAAACCTTGAATAGTTTTGAATAATCGGCCATAGTCAGAACGGGAGTGGTAGTGAAACACTCTTTGAGTTTGAGAAAGGCTTGTTCAGCAGCGGTATTCCATTCAATGGGTCCTTTTCGGTTTCCTTTATACAATTCACAAAGGGGAGCTGTGATCTCCGAAAAATTTGGAATAAATTTACGGTACCAGCCTGCTGCACCAACGAACCGTCTGACTTCTTTTGCCGTTTTGGGCCGTGCAAATTCAACAATCGCTCGAATACGAGATGGATTCGCAGATAAACCCTCTTGAGACAAAACGTAGCCCAGGAATTCCAATCGTTTACAACAAAAATTCGATTTGGATGTTGAGATGGTTAAGCCGGCCCCCGCCAGACGTTTTGCAACAATAGCCAAAATCTTAACGTGCTCTTCAAGCGTCGAAGTGCAAATTATGAAATCATCGACATATGCGAATGCATGTGGAACCAAATCACGGAAAATTTTATCAATGAGAATGGCTAATGTGGCCGGTGAATTTCTCAACCCCATCGTCATGCGACGAAAAGCATAAAGTCTGTTACCGAATGCAAAAGCGGTTTTCAGTTGACTCGATTTTGCCAAAGGAATTTGAAAGAAAGCTTGAGACAGATCAATACTGGTTAGGTATTTAGCTGACTTTAGTCGTGCTAAAATTTGGTTAGTATCCGTAATTGGATAGGCATTTGGAATGGTAATTTTATTCATCTCTCTCTCGTCCAAGCACATGCGACACGTTCCGTCTTTCTTCTTTACAGCCAGAATTGTTGACCGCCAAGGGCTTTCTTCGATGGTCATATTTATGTCACGACTACGCATTTTCTCCAATTCGGCTTGAACTTGTTCAGCCACATATGGCGATACTGGATACTGGCGTTTCATGGCGGGTTTTGCATCACCCGTATCAATTAGGTGTTCGATGTGATTAGTGACGTTTAGAGGACCAGACTCAGGAGTTGGATTAAAAAGTCTGAGAACGGCGTCCAACATTTGTCTTTGATCTGGGGTGAGATTATGTGGAAGGCTGACGCTCGTTATTTTTGGGGTATCTAGTTCACCCTCTAAACCGAGTGTGGAAGCGTCAATTGGCTCCAGATCATTACTCATAGAAGATACCTGAGCTTGTTCTTTCCCACTCCCTGGTGGCTGGTTACAAAAATTAATAAATTTATCCGCCGTAACCATTTCGACTTTAGCAGATGCAACTTCTTCAGTATCACCTTTGGCTGTATGTTTTAAAAGTCGTTGAACTTTCTCTTGGTTCTGCACCAGTTCGAAAAAGGAAGCCTCAAGGAATGTCCGTGCCATAATTGGGCGTTTCAGTGAGATAGGTACGACAAGAGTTGGCACCAGTCGGGTAAGACTACCGACCGTATATAATACATCCACTTTACCAATGGCCTTAAATGAAACCGAATTATCGGCAAGACCAATGGAGGTTTTGGTAGGTTGCAACTGCCCCCATCTGTACTTCTCATAAAATGTTTGTGAAATGACTGACTTCGGCTCCACCATCGAGTAAAACCGTATGAGAATGGTTGTTAACCATAACCGTAAGATAATCGCGACAATCGTTCGGAATGTTATATGGCAAACATTTCTCTGAGATAAAGAAAACATCGCGGAGTCGTGGTTGGTTAACTTGATTGACTGCGTCTTGCTGGTTAGTAGGGACTGGAGCTGAAGTAGGTTTGGTAATTGGTAGTGTTCGTTCAGAACATTTAGTTGATGGTTCTTTGCCATCCCTTTGAATTTTATTAGATTCATTAAGAATCAGAGTAGAATTAATGTTGGAATTCGGGACTGACAGTGGATTTAGATAAAGTTGTGGACTCTGAGTACGATGGACCACTATTCCCAATCGACTCCCTTACGCGTTTTTTTGAACACGAGCATTGATCGGACGTAACCCCTCGTGTACATTTGTAGCAGATCACCCTATTCTGTTGGGTTTGACACTTTTTGAAGACGAGACATTTGGCACATCGCACATTTTCGTCGCCCTCAACAACGAAAAATGGGTCGACGATAGTTCCTACCTTCGTATCATTCTACTTTGGATTTTTGTCATTTTTATAATCCACGACTGGTTTCGAATACCTATGTTTCTGAGATGCTTTAATTGGTTTCTTTTGCTTGTTCAAGTATGCACATTCCCTGTCATCGGAGTCGGACCCAGGAAACGAAGCGGTATATTCCGAATGTGAAGAATCATCCGGTGGATCATGTATTGCCGAAATTTCCCGTGGCACCGGACGGGTTGTGGCAACAATGAACGAATGTGGTGCAATTCGCTGAGCGAACTCACGCAATTGCTCCAACGTGTGGACTTGTCGAGTGTGGACGAGTTCACGCAGATGATCGGATAAGGTACCAATGATGATATCGAGGTGGTCCCGTTCATCTAGACCACAGGAATTACCCTGCAATTGGAATGCCAAGTCATCGATATGTTTCAGCAGTGTTTGCCAACGTGGGTCGAATTTAATCTATGCATATGACATTATTACTTGGGCCCGAGTATGTTTGTTGAGGAAACCAGCTCGAAGTTTCGTGCAAAAATCTTGATAATCTCTGAAGTTCCTCAGTTCGGTGAAGTACCATTGTCGAGCGGTCCCCGTGAGTGTGGGCACCAAACGCGTAACCAATTCGTGGTCGGGTACTCCAATCTTATATCGAAATGAGTCAATAATAGCCAAATAATCTTCAACCGATAGAAATTTTTCGTTCACATGAACGCCATCGAATTGAGCACGTCCCATTCATGATGGTAAGCCTCTGAATTTCCTATCCATTGCATCCGCTTGGGCAGATTCGTTGTTGTTGTAGCAGCATACAAATTCCCCAAAGACTTTTTGGGGAGTGTTGCTGGAGGGACAGTCCTTGGCCAGGTATAAATCTGGGTCGTTCCGGCTACGTAGACCCGACTGTCGTGGGAACGTCGAATATAGTGGCTTGATTTGATCGTGATTGTGGTGGACCGGATTGCGAATAATTCGGATATAAATGAGATGGTTGATTAATTGGTTCTTTGATATGTGACGTTTTAAGACCACGGTAGGTATTGATCGTTTGAGTTTGTAAGGTTGAAGGACCACCCAAAGAACCATGCGGAGGATCCACCGAGGGTGGTATCCAGGTATGATTCCAGGTCGTTGGCATGGTTTGGTTCATATCACGAACGTCAGGAATTTGGGTCTGCAACTGAATCCGATCACGGATCATTTGCTGTTGCATCTGTGTTTGGGCTCTAAGCAACTCAGATATCATTACAGACAGTTGGTGTAATGAGGGTGTTGGTTCCGTTCCGCCTGACACTGAATTGAGAAAGGCTGGTTGAGCATTTGAATTAACCGTACTGGTGGTCAGGGTATACCGTGGTTCAGTTGCCTGAACCGAAGTCGGTATATTCTGGTTTGGAATCGAATCTGGTATGGTTAAGGGTGAATATTGTGATGGAACAGTATTTTGAGTTGAACTCATCGTTACCCGTTCGTTCTCGAAACCATGGAAGGTCGAGTTCAAACTTAATTGGGGATCGCACGTCAGGATTCCCGTATTCGGTGAAGACATGCGAAGATCACGAATCTTCGACTGAAATTTTCCGATCAGATCTGCCTGGAGTGACGCCGACTCGGGTTTTAACTTCAATCGAGCGGTTCGATAACAATAATGTATCATTTGATGAAGACGACCCTGAGGTGTTAACACCTCATTCGCCTTCAGTTCCCGATATGCTCTCTCACATATTTCCAACTCATTCATTTGGTGTATGGCATGGGATTTTATCAACCATGGTTGGCCAACGTAAGCAGATATTTTACCATTGAGGGCGGCTATTTCGGTGTCGGTCCATTGAACCGGGCCTGGATATAGATTTTGATTTATTGATCGATTGATTGATTTATTTAGTAATAATTTGATTACTTGTGTGTGTTTGATTACATTATTCTGTGATGACGCCTTGCCATGTTTCTGTAGTCTTAAGTCAGTTGCGTTTCTTAATTCATATGGCTGCACTCCTCCGACGTAGATGACCTTCTCCGATATGTAGTCCGGCATTTTACCACTAGTAGTCAGATATACAAACATAAGCGTATTGACCTCCAATCTTTGCCGCACGTTCAACCATTTTAAGACATCCAGCATAAGCTGGACTGATGTGTACTAGTTGTATCTCAATATTTTTCGCATAGCTTTATTCTGAAGCTTTTGCATTCTGTCGATTTGCGCATTATTACAACATGAAAATAGTATTGTTGAACAATATTCGAAATGAGGTTTTAATATCGTATTGTATATTCTAATTGAATTTAGCTCTGATAAGTTTTTTCGAATTCTTCTAAAGAAACCTAGTTTTTTGCCAATTTTTTTACACGCATTTTCAACATGCACGTTAAACTGCAGGTCTTTGTCTATTATGACACCGAGGTACCTAATGTGGTCGACTTTTTCGATTAATTGCTCGTTAATTTCTATGTATTCATCACTATTCATATTTATTTCCATCAATTTTGTTTTCTGTTCGTTTTCGTTCATTTTTAGTCAATTACTTATTTCATTAATATCTTGGTCTAGTTTATTTTTACACTCTAGCGGCGTTTCACCTGTGCTATATATTAGAGTATCATCGGCGTATAACATAATTTTGCTGTTTTTTAACACATTACTTAACCCTTTATAGCNCTAATGTGGTCGACTTTTTCGATTAATTGCTCGTTAATTTCTATGTATTCATCACTATTCATATTTATTTCCATCAATTT
>NW_016157468.1:0-6066 GCF_001687245.7 Rhagoletis zephyria
GTACATTTTGTTGTTGGCGTACCGATACCACCTTGTTGAATACGCCTTGTCCCGGAGACTCCCGTGCAGGGATGCCGTTTGGATCTAAATAGATCCAATTGGATACATTTTTAGACGAATTTTTGCGTGATACTTATTTTTTCCGGTCAGTATAAATGTGGATACTTTTTTAAATAGGCCAAAATTTTATATTTCCTATAAAGTTTTTTCGTTCAAAAATCGATTTTCATTAAAGATGGTAGAAAGCATTACGTTTTATAAACGTATAAAGAATCGCTACTTAAGCGTGAAATGAAAGCATTTTATTTTTTGTGAACGAAGCAATGAACATATGAAGAGATCTCACCAAAATAGGTATAAGCGCAATTGCTTTAATTAGCTTAAAAGGATGCTTTACGCAAGATCTTAATATACATATCGTCGTTTAAAGTACAAAACCGCGTATCAACAAAATGCAAAACCGCGTATCAAGATAATGCAAAACCTCGTAGACGTTGCATAAATTATTTTCTAGAATAAAAAATTTTCTAAAGTAAAAACACTTATATTTCAAAATGGTTCTCTTTTTTATAAAGCAATCGCACTTCTGGCTAGTATATTCCAGGACGAATGGATAAGGATTGAGCCAAGAGCTTGTGTGAGCAAATCCAATTTTTGGCAGCAAACGTCAGTTACGCGGTTTTGCAGAATGACGATACGCGGTTTTGTACTTTAAACGACGATATATATAAAGTAAATTATACTCTTTCTGTAGTAATCTCTTTCATATCACATATTTTCATTTGTTAATTTAAAAAGAAAGAAGATTTCAATGTAGTATAAAAAACTAAATTTGATTTATTTAACCAAACTTTTATGAATTTTACTGAAAAAATTTTGTTTATTTGCGCATATTGAGAGAGGTAACCAGATTCCTCTTTTAATGTGTGCAAATTTGCACGCCGTGTAATAAAATTAATCATTGCCTGTTTACTTTTACACATAAAATGTTTAAAATAAAGTAATGTTTATTATTAGTAGGAAATCTATTTGTAGTTAGAAAATTTTTGTAATTTAGACATTCTATATATGTGTATTTATGTGTATATTTTAAAGATCTCAAGTTCAAAATCAAATACTGAACATCCTATACGTATATTTATACAGATTCTTGTTGAAAAATAGATACTTTTCAGTAGTAGTTTTACATGCTCTTTTTAGAGTGTACTTGCTATTTATTATATTTACTTTGCAAAATACTTATGCACAAAAAATGTACTTTATAAATTGAAATTACAAATGTTTGATTTTATGCACATGTATTCCAAGTCCTTAGGATGGGTTAAATTATGTCTTTTTCATGAAAATGTTTGGTTTTCTTACAAATTATGAGATGTATATGAAAAAAAAGAAAATTAGATACATTTGGATACATTTTTGGCTTGGTCAGAGATACATTTTCTTGAGACGGCGCGGCAACACTGCTCCCGTATGCCTCACTGATCTATATGCATGTACTTAATAAACTCCTGCGCAATTCTATTTAAACGGCCTAACAAGGCATCCGATCGCCGCGCAAATACTTTCCCTCCTTTACTCTCATCGTTCGGGTCAAGTGTGAGTAAGCATAAACCAGTTTCTGCAAGCGTAAGTAAACTACCGATCAATAGCAAGACGCGTAGAGTATTTACTTTGCCTTCCGCAACTTTTTAGTCCAAAAAGATAAGGAATGAACCTATTATTTAGTCTGTTCCTTTGAACTTCGGACTAAAACCTGTGGAACTGTCAAACTACAATTTTACTCTCTCAAATGAGAGTAAAAGGAGAACAGATGCAGAAGTGCATAGGGACGCAAAAAGCACTATTTCTTGTAAAAACGTCAGTCGGTTTGTTTACATGTGATTTGTACAACACTGATTTAGCTGAAATATCACTAAATAATTATTAAAATCTATACATATTCAAACATTTCGTTGTTTATTTCCATTTTTTTACAAATATAAGCTACTCTGCTTTCACCGCTGTTTGTTTTTGCTTGCACATGCAAATCAGCTGATCGTTTGACACTTTTCATGAACTTACAGGAAAAAAAACTCCGGACTAAATCCTGTAACTTCTGACTAGGAACAGTCGCTCAGTTACTCTCTCAAATGTGTTCCCACTTACAGGTTTTATGTCAATAGGAACGACTTCCTGTAAGTTCTGACTAAATCCTGTAAACCGGACTACTATTGGAACAGAGTAAATTAGTCTGGTCATGTGTGCGCATTGCGCAGCTACCGAACTTATGCGCCGCTAGCAGCCGGTCAGTTTGCGTTTGTACCTCAGTTCTAATGTATTTGCAGGAAATCTGGCATTTTAAGCGAAATATTGAACGTAATATTGATATATCTATGTGGATTACGTAATTTATGTGCTATTTAGCTGTATAAAAACTGCAAAAAGACTCAAAATTAAATTAAGAGTAGTCTTATGAGATTGATGTAAACATCCAATTTAAAAACAGTTTATGTTTTCATCAGTTAAATATGCTTCATATGCACGATTGAGAGAATACAAAGGATGCGCCGATCTCGGACCGCTATTCCTCTCTTAACGAATTTGACAGAATCGTTGTTTGCATGACGTCACACTGGTGCAACTTGTTTACATTTTCCTTGCGACATTTTTTCTTCTTCTTCCATTCTTGCTCACGTTTTGGCATTTCTCTCTCGCAATTGCACCAGTGTGACGTCACACAAAAGTTATTCTCAAAAATCCTCTCGGTTTTATTGCATTAACCTTTCCAAATTAATAGTATACTATGTTTAAGGCTCGGCGAAATAAATGAAGCGCTACTGGAGGCAAATTAAAATATCTCCCTCAGCAAAAATGAGACTCTCGCTCATGATGAAAGCATGTTTATAGTTTTTTCTTTGAGATTGCAAACATCACCGACATAGTCATATTCTAAAGGTATACATTGATATTTTTCATGTTTATAAATTTTAATTGATATTTTTTTTGTTTACATATTTGACATTCACCACCAGCATCATCAACGCCATCACCAAATTCAATGCCATCAACACCATCAGCGACTAGTAACAATGTTATACCACAGATTTATGGCGAATTACAACGAGGCGAAAAACATATACATATGTAGAAATTTTGCAAAGTTTTAAGAAAACTGCATTTTCTTGAACCACTATAAATGATTTCCAATTGTTAATATATATCAAAAGAAAGCTAAAACGATTACCTTTCTTTTGATTATAAAACCGTTTAAATCGCTTGACATTTTTATGCAAATTTCGCAACTTTTGAAATCATTTGTATGTAAGCAGTGAAAAGGTTCTCAAATTTTGCAAAGTTGTAAGAAAATGCATTTTCTTGAACCACTATAAATGATTTCCAATTGTTAATATATATCAAAAGAAAGCTAAAACGATTACCTTTCTTTTGATTATAAAACCATTTAAATTGCTTGACATTTTTATGCAAATTTCGCAACTTTTGAAATCATCTATATGTAAGCAGTGGAAAGGTTCTCAAATTTTGCAAAGTTGTAAGAAAACTGAATTTTCGTAAACCGCGATAAATGATTTCCAACTGTAAATATATATCAAAGGAATAGTAAATTGATTAATATATTATTATTATTATAGTTTAATATCTTTATACATACATTTATTTAATATCCCGTTTTGTAGAATGGTTATGATGACGTCTTAGAAACGCTTGCCAATTTGATTATTAATAAAATAAAGCTTTATACTTTAAAAGGATTTTTTTTTAAAGGATTTATAGGAAAAAGGTTAACCAAGAATTCGAATAACTATTACCCTATTATAACTTCTGGTGTAGCACCTAAGACCGGTAAGTAGGAGGTAACCAAGATGCTAAACTGGCTATATTTCTAGGTAACACCTAAAACCAACTTAGTAACAAAGGAGTAACAACAGTTAAAACAGTTGCGAACAACATATGCAATATGTATGTACATAAACCTCGATCATTTGATCAGGAATCAAAGTAAGATCAATATTTATATGTTTACCTTAATTTTGAGCCAATCGCTTCCAGGTCATCTAAGATTTTGGTTATGTGCCTATGAACTTTTGTTGGTTTTATCATACATAAATAAAAGAAATACGTTTTACTTTTGCCAAATTGATATTCTTTATTTTTTTTTTAACATATTGCTTTTCCACACCACCATTGAGGTTGCAATAAAGGCGCGTTACCAATTTTTTTTTTTTGGGTGTTCGGTTCCCCAGGAGGCCTATTTTCACCCATACTATCTTCAAATACGAAGTGCATGCATATAAGAAAATCTAAGAAATAGCAAAATCCACGAAATACGAAAAAACTACACAAATCTACTTGTAAAAAACGACTATGATTAATAATACTACATACAAGAAAACTACTTTATACAAATTTATATACAATATTTACAAAATCACCCACAGTAAATCCCTTTCTATTACTGTGGGTGAACATAACTTAATACTAATATCAGGGATAGCCCACTTCTGCAGTAACCTTCCATTCCCCATCCTCATTTTCAGGGAGAAATGCCTCTGGAAAGCGAAAATATATTTCGCTGTTGGGTTGACTACGCCCAACAGCTCCATCCACTGACGCCGCCTAGTAAAATTAAAAAAAGAATTAAAACCATCAAATTACTAATTTTTATACAAGCTACACAATAATTACCACGATAAACTTAAGAAGACCACCCAGATAACAGAAAAAATACCCTTATAAAAGTGCACCGTTTTGAAATATTAAAATTTTTTATTTCTTCAGCCGTATGAACTAAAAAAAAAAATTACTTTTTCTTGAAATTTCAGACCTTTTACTCGGTTTATTATAACAAAATTTATATAAAAGTTGTAGGATTTTAAGAAAAATCAATTCCTTAGTTTTTATTCACACGCCCATTATCAATTATTTTTAGCTAAAAAATATCAAATATTTCAAAAACGGCCATACTTTTTAACAATAGGAAGCAAGAAAAACTAAAGGCACTAAAGTAATGTAAACTAATTTAAAAGACTTAAATAAATCTTAAATCTTAATTGCTTCTATACAAATAAACCCCTCTGTCTACTCTAACTGCACTGGCCACAGACATTTCTAGCTTTCAGAGCCACCGCACACTGCAGACTTTATTGCCGGTTATATGGGCTTGCTTATCTGTCCATTGCATTTTCGGGCGCGATTAAGTTGGTGTAGTGCGCTCACCATACATCTATTCAAGCGAGCCCCAACTAAATCGGGGGTCGATAAAGTCTGCACTGTGTGGGAGCTCCAATAATCCACTTCTGTTTTTCTAAATTATTTCTACTTACCTGGCCATTTCCCCTTCCAGAGGAAAAGGATAGAGGGGTACTCCCAGAGGGCATCCGGCTATGCACGTTCGGTTTGGCATTTTCACAATC
Organism: Rhagoletis zephyria; assembly: GCF_001687245.7. NCBI lineage: Eukaryota > Metazoa > Arthropoda > Insecta > Diptera > Tephritidae > Rhagoletis > Rhagoletis zephyria. The sequence continues at coordinate 5,412 of NW_016157468.1, forward strand.
TGAAAACAAAAATGGTATGGCATGAATATACATATAAAAACAAAAGTTAAAATGCTTCAAAAACTTACGGACAAGTAAGATGATAAATTCTTGTGATGAATATCGCGAAAAATCGTTTGCATAAATCTTCGAATCAAAATTTTTATTCAAATTTGTATTTGACAAGGCACATTTGAATTATGAGATCAACAGGGATGCTTTGATATGTATTTTTTGAACAAAATTTTTTTATAAATCTTGGGATTATTGATTTATTTTAGAATAAGAAAAGCTAGTTTACATTAAAGAATATATCACACCAGAAGTACGTAATCTACTTTTATTACGAATTGAAGCGATTTTAATGAATATTCACAGCTACCATTAATAACACTAAGTAACAAACAAAAAAAATTTCTCAGTCCTTGGGATGTAATTGTTATTTCCTAGTCTGTTATACCTTAAAAGTATGGAAACCACCTAATATTCCTCGGAAACTTTGCTTTTGTGACCAGGACAATGTGATTCATTAAAATATGCTAAAATTATGAGAAAAACGTGCTTGAGTCTTTCACTACAGAGAAAATCATACAGAACAGCACATATAAATCAAAACTAAATTTTATTAAAACTTCAGAAAACCAAAAACATAAAAGTAAATCAGAAGCGGGTGGTT